>NC_040036.1:27080362-27365139 GCF_003713205.1 Coffea eugenioides | reverse complement strand
TCGTACAACCAGGTTAGCTTTCTTTATTTTGTTCTATTCTTCTTTTACTCTTTTCTCTATGTTCTATGCTTTAATTTGTACCTCTTTGACGTTCATTTTCTGATGCATCGTTAGTTTCATCCTGCTCCAGTTCTACCTTTTATTGTTTGCCTGTTTCTGACCTTTAAACCCTTTTATGATCTTTATACATTCCATGTATACGTTATTCTGTTGTTCCTGATGCTGTTCCATTGCCAGTAAGAAAATGCCAACTTTTTGCACTGTAATTACCTGCCTGATTTTTTTCCCCTGTTAAATATTTGCTTTTTCCTCAACTGTTAGCCATTAGCTTCTTTTCATCTCTGCTATTTGTTTGATTTTTACTCGCTCTGCTTTTTGTCATTTTTTAGTTTACATTCTTTTTTTGCTGAGTTAGATGTTCCTTTCTTTATATAATCCTTCGGCGTTTTAGCACTCTTAGCGATCTTGAATGGATAGAAATGCTGTTCGCCGAAAAAAGTATGCAGAAATGCCACCGCTGAAAAAAAAAGAACTGCTTCAACGTCGAAGAGAAAATAGATCTGCCAAGAAAAAAGATACACGCTTACTCTCGCGTATTCGCAAGGTTCCCTTTGGTTATATAGAATCAGGTGTTTCTTTCCCTGATTCGAACCATGGAAACCTTGATAGTGCGAATCACCCTTCTCTGCATAGTAACGTGTTAGGAGGTGAAGTATTGAAGAGCGGTCATGACAGTGCCGATGTCATTACTGAGGCATTGCAATATATGTCCTCTCGCAACTCTGCTTCTTTTGTTCCTCATGTTGCCTTTCCTTCTACTGCTGAAATAGCAAGCCACATTCCAAATGCAACTCTTCTTGCAGGTATAGTCAGTAATGTCCTTCTTCCTTCTTATCCAATGGGTTGTTTTTTGACCGCCTTCACTCCCCTGCCTACTGGTTGCTGTTTTTACATTTCAATTCTATGTAAATGGATGGATCTTCATTTACAATCTGCAGAGCTTCCACCTGCTGCTAAGGCTGATCTTAGGAGCTGCAAAGGAAAATTCCTTCCAGAAAAAAGAAAAAATTTGAACCTCTCTTCTTCCACTATTGAGCCTGATTTTTGTCTGCCTAGGAGAAAAATTAGGACCTCCATACCTGTAGCGTTGCATGAACGTCCGAGCGATTGCTTTGATCATTCGGATTGTGTCATCCCAGGTACTAGCTCTGGCAAAGAAGATTTGCCTACGAGCTGTCTTTTTCAGAATACAGTAGAATATTGTTCTTCTGCCCATGTTTCTATGAATTGTGAAAATCTTTATCCCCTCGGAACTGCTGTTCATGCAGCCCCATTTCTGCACCAAAAAGACAAATCTTTTGAGAGGCACGATTCTATAACTAGATCTGCTTCCTCTGTTCCTGTGATCTCGGTTAACAGGACCAACAGTTCTTCTCATCTTTTTAGAAGCATTATGCAACCTTCCAGCATAGATAAAGATCCTGTACTTGCTCATCAGCTTTTTGAAAATGTTGTTACGTACTCTCCTTTGGCCAAGGTTTATATGCAACCTGGTCAGCTGCAATCTCCTTTCAATGATAAGCACCGACTATTTCATTCTGAGAAAAATATACCACCCTTTGAGAACCAACCTTTTGAAGCAGCTTCTACATCTCAAGGTATATTTTTTGAACAGCGGCTACTCTCAATGCAGCCCTTCTGAATATTCTTTACTTCTGACCACATCCAAATTATATTCATTCAAATGACATCAGCCTGTTTTGTTTAGCTTGTTTCTTTATACGCTTGCAGAAACCACCTCTGCTCAAGTGAGTCGCTCTATGGATACTGTTGAAAGAAATGATTCGGTCATGAATGCAGCGGAAATTGCCCGCTCTTCTGCTTTCCCATGTAGAGAGCAGCCTTTTACCCGAGAACGCTGTTCTCATCGCCGTGTGCCGAAGCAGGCTCCGGGTTGGCATTTTATTTCTCAGTAGCTATTTAGATGCCATTGCTAAATAACCTGATAAAGGCCCCCCTTAGATCGCTTCTCAATTGTAGCTTCGAAATAAATGCAGCTGCACCTAAAAAGAGGAGCCAGCGAATGAATGCAGCTGCACCTAAAAAGAGGAGGCAACGACGAATTTTCCCAATCAATGAAATCCCGCATGAAGCTTTGGCTCTTCCAGATGCTCCTAATTGTGAGCACTGTGGAGCCAAGAGGTTCCATTTAGAACCTCCTAACTTTTGCTGCTCTGGAGGAGAGATTTCTATAGTTGCTCCATCTATGCCTTACGATCTTAAGCGCTTATTTATCGAAAATGATGAGGAAAGCGCTCATTTCAGAAATAATGTGAGGACCTATAATAACAACTTAGGATTCACGTCCTTTGCTGCAAAATATGATCCAGAACTGACCAAGAACACAAAAGGTGTTTATACTTTTCGTGTTCAAGGTCAGGTCTACCATTTCCTTAATAGTTTACTCCAGTCAAGCGAAAAACCTTCAGGAATTCAGTTTTACTTTTTTGATTCTGATGAAGAATTAGCAAGGAGGGTTGGAAGTTCTGATAAGCTGCGTGAAAGTACTTTAAAATTACTTATGCGTATCCTCTCGAACAATCCTTATGCTAGATTCTTTAAGAATCTCAGAAATGTCCCAACCATTGAGAGCTATAAAATTGTTTTGAATTGCTATCCTGGTTTAGACCAGCGTGTGTATAATCTGCCTACGGCCTCTCAAGTTGCTGCCATATGGACTGAGGATGACGATGAATCAACAGATAAAAATGTTCATATTCAAGTTTATACCCACTCTAATACCAGCCATAGAATTAAGCATTACTATGGCTGTTATGATCCTTTGCAATACCCTATTCTCTTTCCTCAAGGTGAATGTGGATGGCACCATGGTGTTAAAAAACTTCACAAAAGAAAGAGAAATGCAGATTCTTGTGAGAATGATTTCAATGTCGACCCTTCCTCTGTTGATGACCCTTCGCATTTACTTGATTTGGAGCGTAGAGGCAAGTGGATTTCTTGCTGTCTATCACTATTAAGAGTAAGCATCATACACTTTTCTGAATTCGTTTGACATTTTCCCCTTGGTTCGTTATAGCTGTTGAACATGGAAAGAATGAAGAGGACACTGTATCAGCGAGAGAGTATTATTGTTATAGGTTTCAAATAAGAGAAGATGATGAGTCAATGTTGCTGCACTGTCTTAGACTTCTACAACAATTTTCAGTTGATTCATATGTGAAGATAGAAACTTCTAGACTGGACTTTCATAGACACCGACAAAATGTGGTTAGGTCAGAAATTCTTCAAGGGGTATTAGACAGTGTCTCTGTGGGCCAAACTGAAGGTTCTAAAGTTGGTCGTAGGATAGTGCTACCTGCTTCCTTTATAGGTGGTCCTAGAGACATGAGGCGCCGCTATCTTGATGCAATGGCACTCGTGCAAAAGTACGGAAAGCCGGACATTTTCCTTACCATGACCTGCAATCCGGCATGGAAAGAAATTCAGTGCAATTTGAAATATCATGAGAAGCCGCAGGATAGGCCTGATCTTTTAGCTAGAGTTTTTAGAGCTAAATTTGAGATGCTTAAGCATGAACTTTTGAATAAACAGATTTTTGGTGAAGTGGCAGCATGCGTCTATGTCATTGAGTTTCAAAAACGGGGATTTCCACATGCTCATTTGTTGCTCATTTTAAAGCCTCAATTTAAGTTGCTCAATCCGGAGTCCTATGACAAGGTAGTCTGCGCTGAATTACCTGATCGGTCTCAATATCCTCATCTCTACTCTCTTGTTGTAAAACATATGATCCATGGCCCCTGCGGAGATATGGATAAAAGTTGTCCTTGTATGAAAGACGGTTCTTGCAAGAATCGCTATCCAAAAAATTTCTGCCCTCATACGACCCATGGTGAAGATAGTTATCCATATTATAGGAGAAGGGATGATGGCAAAAAAGTGAAAGTTCGCAGATTCACCCTTGATAATAGGTGGGTTGTGCCTTACAACCCCTATCTTCTTGCTTTGTTCGATTGTCACATGAACGTGGAAATTTGTTCTACCATTAAATTGGTCAAGTACTTGTATAAGTATGTGTTCAAGGGGCATGATCAGGTTTCCTTTAGGATTATGACAGATGATAGTGCTACTGATACTGACGAGATTAAAGAGTTTCAAAAAGGCCGATACATTTCACCTCCAGAAGCTTTTTGGCGCATCTATGAGTTCCGCTTAAATGAGATGACCCCATCTGTTTATTCTCTCCAAGTTCACCTTCCGAATCAACAGCTTGTTTCCTTTCCAAAGAGCTCAGATTTGCTGCAGTTGTTAGCTAAAGTTGATTTTTCTAAAACCATGCTAACTGAGTTCTTCAAAATGAATGCAACCAACCCAACTGCTGAAAACCTTAAATGCTTTTATAAGGATTTCCCTCAGCATTTCGTTTGGTCTTCTAAGTATAGGCATTGGACAGAAAGAAAGCGTCGAAAGGTCATAGGTAGACTCGTCAGTGTTAATCCAAGAGAGGGAGAAAGGTACTATCTAAGGCTTCTCTTAAATCATATTCCAGGACCGCTATCATTCGATGATCTCTTGACTGTTCATGATCAAAAAATGGATTCGTTTAGGGAGGCTGCTTTGGCGCTTGGATTGTTGCAATCTGATACATATATAGAAGAAACACTTGATGAAGCTGCTGCATTTCAAATGCCATCCTCCCTCAGATTATTATTTGCTACTCTTCTGGTCTATTGTTCTCCAACTGATCCTGTGATGTTATGGAGAAAATTTGAATTGGACTTTTCTAAAGATTATGAGCGGCATAAACAATATCATGACTACTCTCCCGCTCAAATTAGGGGCCTGGTTCTGGCTGATATTAACAAATCACTTCAGCAGATGGGTACAAACATTGCTGCCTTTCAGTTACCATTAGATGATCTCGTTAGTGTAGAACAGGCTCACCTAACAAAGGAGATAGAAGCTGAAAGAAACATAGACATACTGCCTGAAGATCTATTAATGTCTTTGAAATTAAATTCCCAGCAAAAGTATGCTTATGACATCATCCTACAAGCATGCTTTGCTTCCCAAGGAAATTCTTTTTTCATTGATGGTCCTGGAGGTACCGGTAAAACCTTTTTATACCGGTCTCTGCTTGCTACTCTGAGCTCGCAGGGCTATATATCAATGTTAGGTCTCAAACTGTCCTGCTATCTTTATGGGACGATTTTCTGAACAATGAAGGCCAAGCTCTGTTGAACAACATGCAAAGCTATCCTGTAATTATTGGTCGAAGACTGAGAGTTAACAACTACAATGGTCTGTTCAAATGCTGTCTTTTTTGTATTATAACCTTTACTTCTAGCTCGGTATTCATTTTGTTCTTTATACTACAGGTGTTTCTCTCTCTACTTGGTTCGACTCTGCTTTGCTTGTTGATCCACCGATACAGGAAGCAAGACAACTCAAGAATTGGTGCAATGGCATTAACTGACATTTTCTTTTTGTACTTCAATGTCACTTATATTTTTACACCAACTGATATTTTCCTTACATCATCTTTTTTTTTGGTAGGGCAATGAGAAATGCAGAGTCAATTGCAGAGATCGTTGATGCAAAGAGCTACATTAAATACAATCCTGCACTTTCTTTAAAAAGAGACCAGAAAACTACTCTGATTTGCAATGTTACCCCATCACACAAGGTGATCAAATGATAACCTGTTTTATAATTTTATAACGTCGTATCTATTCAGTCTTTCACCTGATAAATGCCTATCTTTTAGACTGCTTGGGTCAAGGCAAATCTCTCCTTTGAACACATCTTCCAGAAATATTGGTACATGAGTTGTGCAAAATGTTACCGAGCTACAGCGGCAGATTATGGAATTGAATTTACTTGTAATTCATGCAAAGAAAAGGGACCTGCTATGCCTAGGTCCTGTATTACTAAATCACTGGCTTTAATTCTGCTACTTAATTTCTCTTAACCTTACTGTTACAGAGTGTATAGCCTAACAGCTTGTATACTTATTTTCAGATGCCGGTTTGACATTGAATTGAGCGATGACAGCGGAGCTATACCTGCTTCTATTTTTGGAGATCTAGCAGAAAATATTCTGACCTTTACTGGCCTTGAAGCAATGGATAACTTTAATCAGGTTATTTTAATTCATCGAATTTAATAATAAGTGCAATGTTTCCATGTCACCCTTATAGCTTCTTTGCTTCTTCCAGAATCTTGAGCTGCCACTTGAGTTTGTTCATGCGCAGCTTAAAACAAAGACATATCTGGTTCACATTAAGCCAGTCCAAACACAGCTCGCTGATGCCAGACAGCGTTATACAGTTCTATATTGCTCTGAACTTGAACCAAAAATTGCTCGTCCTCAGTTAACACATGAACCAGAATCTGTCTCTCTTTCAGCTGACCAGCAGACAGAAAATGAGCAGCTGTTGACACCAGGTTGATGAATATACCTGGAAGAATTGTGATGCATAACAAAAAGAATGAAAAGTGCTTAAAATCAAATTTCAGAGAACTTCTTGATGAGTAGGTGTGCCCACGCCTAACTCCAACCTTCTTGGCCGGACCTTCGGGATTATGTGCACGTAGAAAGCTTCCTAGAATGAGTGGAATAGCTAGCTTCAAACCAGGAAATCACAAGACTCGTGGGCCGCAGAGGTGCAGAGGATAAAAACTCTAATCCTACAAAACGTCAAGGACTTGGAAGCTTACTTTTCTTTTCAGCGGCCAATAGGAACAAAGCCAGAATCACGTATGAATTAGACTAGCTTGAGTTTCCTTTTTCTAGCGGTCAGACGTCTTCTTTTAGGAGGACAATTCCTATCTTTTTATTCGGACTCCTTAGCCGGCTTTTGGGAGAGGAGAAAAGGGATGAAAAAGCTTCGGTCAACCTTTTCTCAATGGCTTTGCACGGCTTGTTCTCCATTAATGGAGAACTAAGTTCTTATTTCTAGTCAATGGACAACTGAAGATTTGGTTCTGTAATTACTGTGAGATCGAATTTATTTTAATCGCTTCCTCATTTATTGGTATTTATATGATTCCTGCTTTTAATTGTTATAGCTCTTGTGTATGATTGATTAGTGCGCAATAATTAATTATTCATATAGGCTATTTTGCTAAATAGGGGTAATTGAATAATTGTTCGTTACCTCTATCCCAGTAGCAACTGGCGTAATTGGGTTTATGTCAGGGAAACATACGATCTAATTTAAACAAACCCTCTTAGCGTGTTTGTTAGTTAGGATTGGGCCTTTCTAATTCTTAATGCAATCTAGAAATTAAATCCTACGGTCGTACCTAGGGTTGTTTTTGGGTTAGAGAAATAGTTAATGGTCGTACCTTAGCTATCGATAAATTAAGGAAGGGTTGGTTGTTTATCGCGTGCATGACAATTATAACTAATCTATTAATAAATGTTGGAATTACCTTGAATCGATGATCAGTTGCATGAACCATTTCCGAAGTGTACTCTTGGCTAGAGTTTCTCTTAGTTATTTCTTTTAATTAATTATTTTCTGCATTTAATTTATTTAGTTAGCATTTAAGCCAAAACCCCCCATACTTTGGATTCTAGAAGAAACGAATTATCCCCAATCCCTGTGGATTCGACCCTACTCACCGCTATATACAAAATCTGTATTTTTCTCGAGTAGGTATTTATTATTGCACAGGTTCGACATCCTGTCACTAGCTATCTCCTTAAATCCATACCATAAGATTACATTAATCTATAGTATACGCCAATCACAAATATTTTTGTTAAAAGTATTTATTTGTATCATAATATATTTTTCAATTAATTTTTTATATTTTTAATTATATTTTTGTTTTGCACATATCACATCATAATTTTTTTAAACAATTTCCTATTCAAACCCATATAGTGTAAATTAATCAAACTAGTCTAAACACCCGTGCTACGCATAGTAGATCATATTTTTGGAAGAAATTATAATCGAGAGATGAATTTAAATAGAGTAAGAAATGTATGTAATTGTTTGTATAATTTAGGGCAAATGAAAATATAGTTAAAAAGTGAGATTTTGTAGCAATAGTTCAATATATGATAAAAACATTCCCATTATTTATAAACTACCATATTGATGGAAGTTGGATCCTAAAAAAAAAAAAGTAGAAATCTGTAGCATAAATTGGTACAGAAGGCAGAAAAGATCACAATCCTCACCAGGAGAAATGAGGGAATGAAGAACACTCCTCGGTGGTGATGGATGGATGAATATCTTTATTGAATCACAGAAAAGTACAATGAAGTAGTTTTCGTAGTGGATTCAGAAAGAATGAGAAAAATTGATAATAACCAATCCAACTCCTCTCATTCCTGGCCCATTTATACTTATGGCCTTCATAGAGCTTGTTACAATTTGATACCGCCAATTCTAACTAACTAACAAAGTCGGTTATAGATTGATGCCGCCAAATCTAACGAACTAACTAATCTGCTCCATACGTGATGCAGTTACTATATTACCCTTGCATGCTTATTTGCGCCGTATCATAAATTGAGCGCCATAAGGGTTCAATTAAATGTAACTGAATATAATTTGATAAGTAAATGATATACTTACAAATATTTTGTATTCGATTTGATAATCTTCTATGAAGGTGGGAACATTCTTCATACCAATCAACTCTGAGTACGAATGCTAGTATTGAGGTTTAATTAATTCTGTTGAAATTTGTGGAGTTCGTGCTATAAATGAGAATACATGATTTTTGCATAAATTAATGTGTTAGTCGAACAATGTACCTCAATTTTCCTAACAATTAAGAGCATATGGAATTCAAAATTATCATTTGTTTTAGAAAGTTTGTAAATAATATTGTATAAAAATATATACGTATAAATAATTTATACCTTCCCTTTTAAATCTCTAAGATAAGAAGCATTACACCGAAATATGAATCGTGCATGTCTGTCTTGAAGAGCAAGGTATAAATTACCACTAGAATCTCTAAATTGTATATTAACATTGTATCTGTTAAGAAGAAATTGTGATATACAATAAAAAATGTAATTAAAATTAAAGATATATGAAAATAATTACCTGATAAAAGTGTCAACTACATCATTATAATGATGAATACACACTATTTTTTAAAAATGAGATTGATATGATTGTCTACAATTTTTGCATAACTCATGAAACATATTGTCTATGTTAATGCTTTGAATGTAAGAAAGTATCCAAAAATATTTAACCTAAAACCATTCAAAAAACGTATAGATTACAATTATTAATTCAAAATAATATGTAGATAATTGTTCATTAATTAATAAATTGAGAGAATTTTTAACGTAGATGTGATTGCAAATTAAGTTGAGGGTTGAGATCGATACCAGAAAGAAGTTGAAAGAGATGACAAATTGCGGTTTTTAGTGAAATTATTTTTTTTATCTCTTATTATTAGGTTGGAGGAGTTTTAATCGGAGTGGAATTGCTAATTGGAGACGTATTAATTGGAGTGGAAAGGTGTGTGTAGAGAGGAGTGTTAGTTGGAGTAGAATTCTTATTTGGTGAAAACATGATTATGTGTTTCAAATATGGACATGATATATTTTATGAAATAAATTAAATGTAAAATATTAAAAAAATGGAATTGAAAGTGGAAAGATGTGTTGAGACTTGTTACTAAAATGCCCTTCTCAAATTTATATAGATATAGATTAGTCTTTATCTCACTAAAATTAAAAAAGAATAGACATTTTTTTTTTGTTCTCTTCTCAATTCAATCAATTTGGTCACATTCCCATTCCCACGTTTTCCTCCAAAAAGGCAAGAGCAAACATCATCGTGTCCTAATCCCCAAACTAAACCCCTACTTTCTCCTTTTCTCTCTCACCAACTCCGGCGCACACCACCACCGCTGCCACCATGCAAGCTGCTCTATTAACCCCGCCAACCACCCCAACACCTGCTCCCTTCGGAACCCACATCCCAAAATTCAATCTTTTACCTAAAAGGGTTCCCAACTTCACCATCCAAGCATCCACGACTCAGACTGAACGACCACCTCCGCCACCACAAACTACCGCTTTATTGGAGAAGCTGAACAAATACAGCTCAAGAATCACTGAACCCAAGTCCCAAGGGGGCTCACAGGCAGTTCTTTATGGAGTAGGATTGACAGATGATGACTTGCATAAGCCTCAAATTGGAATATCATCAGTTTGGTATGAAGGGAATACATGCAACATGCATTTGTTGAAACTTGCTGAAGCTGTTAAAGAAGGAGTTAAAGAGGCTGGAATGGTGGGATTTAGGTTCAATACTATTGGAGTTAGTGATGCCATTTCTATGGGGACTAGAGGAATGTGCTATAGTTTGCAGTCAAGGGATTTGATTGCTGATAGTATTGAGACTGTTATGGCTGCGCAGTGGTATGATGGAAACATTTCCCTACCGGGTTGTGATAAAAATGTAAGGCCTTACATCTTTTTCCGCTGTAACGCCTTTTTTCTATGAAATGTGGTCAGCATTTTTAGGTAAAGATTTGAGCGTTTCAATGCTATTTCATTGTTGCATTAACCTTTGTAGAGAGGGATTAATCGTTTGTATAGAAGTTGTGATTTTTGGAATTTTTGGGTCTTTTTGGGTCTTCTATATGGAGGATCATTTTCTCATTTTGGAACTATTACCTTGAATTTTCAGATGGAGAACTTATCCTAGTTGCTATATTGTTAGCATGCGAGGGCTGATATTCGCTTTTGATGTTGATTAACTTTTTAAAGGGACAGATTAGTATAATATTGCAACTTGCTCGAACTTTTGATGAGTGTTGCATTGGAAGCTTGAGCTTTGATGAGAGACTTTAACAATTAATGTAAAAGTCTCGATTATTGAATTATTCATGGTTTTTCTGTACAGAGGGGTAAGTAGTTCTCCTTTTGGAACTCACGTGTTGATTTTCCAGCAATGGGTAGTCATTTTAGTTAGCAACACTAGTCTGCGAGGTCTTATCTTAAATTGTTTGAATTTAACTTTTCAGTGGGACAGATTAGCTTAATTTCAAATACTCAATAACCTTCTCTTTTAAATTGTCAATGTTCTTCAACCTGCCTTCTGTTCTGAGCAAATCCTTTCACTAGTGTAGTGGTACCAGAATGTGATTTAGGAATACAATCATTTCTAGTTGTCTTGTTTTTCATTTTTTTTTAATTTTATTATAAGAGGTACTTGAATTTATGAATGTCAACGCAGATGCTATCTCTTTGTGGATTTTTTTGTTGGTGAATGAAGAATCAGATTTTCTGAGCCTGAAGGCCATTAAGAATTATTTCTGAAAGTGG
Source organism: Coffea eugenioides (assembly GCF_003713205.1). Taxonomy (NCBI): domain Eukaryota; kingdom Viridiplantae; phylum Streptophyta; class Magnoliopsida; order Gentianales; family Rubiaceae; genus Coffea; species Coffea eugenioides. The sequence continues at coordinate 27,353,801 of NC_040036.1, read as the reverse complement.
AAGGAAAAATCTTTATGTTTTTTAGCATGATGGGATATGACATTTTTGGAGATTGAATACTTTGTCTGATAAACTTAGCCATGCTTGGATTGCTTGTTTCTGTCGGAAAATATTGTCGTTTTCCGTGATCACATTTCCCTATCACCTTTTTCCTATCACCTTTTTCCTTCACATATATCAAATCGCTACAGTAATTTTTCCATGAAAAATGACGGAAAATGCAATCCAAACACAATTAGTACTCAAGCAGACAGATAAATGATAGGCTTCTTTGCACCTTTTCAACTTAATAGAAGGAAATATGTAGACATTGCATTTTTTTTCTTTATTGGTTGTCCCTTCCCCAATATGTTTTACAACTTCCGCTGGCTACCTCCAGAAAGCATGGTTTGAGAATTTTAAGCATTTACTTGTTGGAGGAAATGATTCATTGCAAAAAGTCCTCTAGTTGTAGCACACTTTGAAATGCTGAATCAATTTGAGCTCATGATGGTCAAGTAATATAAAAATCATGGCCTCAGACTCAAAATACAGAAAGTTTTGAACTTTGATTGTTTAATTTTCTAGAGACTTTTTGCATGTTAAGAGTGATACTTTTGTAATTTTGAGCATTAGAACTCGCCATTTCCTTGATTTTTGTGGGATATACTTTTGTCTGCCGAATAAATTTGCCATAGTTGTCTCCTGTCTTTTGCCTTCTATGTATCTATGGTACTAGTACATTGGAAATTCATTCTAGGAGAGTCAAATTTTTTAAGTTATTTATAGATGAAGTACTACTGAAACAAATCTCAAAGTGAAATGAATTCAGTTTAGTGTTATTAATGCTGCAGATGCCCGGTACAATTATGGCAATGGGACGGCTAAATCGGCCAAGCATTATGGTTTATGGGGGAAGCATAAAGGTTAGTTTTATTTAGCTCTGTTTAATACTCTTAACTATTCTTTCCATTCTTAGTTAAAAACAGAAGCTTGTTAAGGATCCTGTGGTGCTTTTCCAAATCATCTAGTAAAACTTCAAGCAAGAAGCTCCTGGGCCTTTCTCTTTTTTCTTTTGCAAATTTTTATGTCGTGGACCATCATTGAGATTAATATCTAGATTATGTCTTCTGGGAATCACATGGATGGTTATTTAAGAGTTTACCTGGTGAAGTTGACAGCAAGGGACATGGAGTCTAAAAGTCTAGAAGATGATGCAAAAAACAATACTACCAAGTAGGATATTTGGTCAGTACTCTATATTGTGTGAATATCCAATGTTGGCATTATACCTTGAGATATCCACTCTTTAATTGTAAAAGCTGAAAAAGTCTGCAGATAGTGTCAGGATCAAAGTCATTACTCTGTTTTTTAGCATATAAACAAATAAGCTGTTGAACTGGTTGTTGTATCTGTTATGCAGGCTATAATTCTTAAATAAAATGCCTGTGAATCATGCTTTTGCTTCAGGATGTATTGCTTAAAGTTTCTTTTTCTGTTTTCCTTCTGTAGCCTGGACATTTTCAAGGCCATACATACGACATAATATCTGCCTTCCAGGTATGCATGCTGCATTGCAGTGTTGCTGATGTTTTGCTTATCTTTTGATTTGGGTAGGTGGTTTTTCTTGCTTTCCTATGTTCTGTCCTCACCCATCCCCCCTTCCTGGTTTCCTGTGTCCTTTCTGCTTGTTAGAGTGCTTTTTGCTTTTTCATACAGGCTTACTGATGGACAATGTCAACTATAATTTTCCTTGGATAATTTGAGTTAGTTCATAGCTGAACTAAATTTAGTTTTCCTTGGATAATTTTAGTTAGTTTTCATACAACTGAAAGTTGAGGTTTAGAAAACAAAATAACTTTGTAAATATTTTTCTATTTTTCTTGTTTTAGAAGATTTCAAATAATGGAAGCAGATGAAGAATAGTGAAGTTGCCCTCATTCTTCCTTTAATTTCCATCTAGTGCAGATAAATAGGGTCTACGTGCCAGAACACAATCTTATGCAAGCTGATTTGGAGGATTTGTTTGGGGTTGAACTAATTTGCTACTCCTGCAAAAGCTTATACAATTCCTTCTTTTAATTAAAATTACTGGGAACGACTTCAGCTAATCCTTGTCTGGGGAGCATGTAGTTTAGTTGTCCTCCTGTTTCTCTATTTTCTGTCTTCTCTTACTAATGATTGATAATTTCTATATCCGTAAATACTTGGATTCCATGAATCTTGTCATAATTCTTGCTGTAGGCTTATGGGGAGTATGTCAGTGGTTCTGTCAGTGATGAACAGAGGATGAATGTAGTTCGCAATTCATGTCCTGGAGCTGGTGCCTGTGGTGGAATGTATACTGCCAACACCATGGCATCTGCCATTGAGACTATGGGAATGTCCCTTCCTTACAGGTAGAGAATTTAATAAATTCTTCTCCCATCTTTGATTCAGGTTACTCGGGTTGTATTGTTCTTAGCCTAGATGCTATTATGTGACGCTGTTATGTTCTTTATTCAACAAGCTCTTCAACACCTGCTGAAGACCCACTCAAGTTGGATGAGTGCCGCCTTGCTGGAAAATATCTTTTAGACTTGATAAAGATGGACCTGAAACCACAAGATATTATCACTCCAAAATCACTACATAATGCAATGGTGATGGTCATGGCATTGGGGGGATCCACAAATGCTGTTTTGCATTTGATTGCTATTGCAAGGTGAGATGCTGGATGCTAGCCTTTCTTCTTACCAGTTAATGGAAAGTAACACATGGTAGATGCTGGCAGGTCTGTTGGTTTGCTGTTGACTCTTGATGACTTCCAAAAAGTCAGTGACAAGGTTCCATTCCTCGCGGATCTAAAGCCAAGTGGCAAATATGTCATGGAGGATGTCCACAGGGTTTGTATACTTTTGTGGGTGACTATTTTGCTCCAGTTTTCGTCTTTATGATGTTACTGTACGAATTACTTTCTCATTGAACATTTTGTAGATTGGAGGTACACCTGCAATCATCAGATACCTATTAGAGCTTGGATTTCTGGATGGGGATTGTATCACTGGTATGCTTATTGTCATTTTTTTAGGTGTTGGGAACTGGTAGCAGGGGAAAATTTCTAATTCTCCTTCAAAGCTCTCTTTCATTTCCAGTTCTTTCTTTAATTCTGCTTTATAGGTTGAAATGTGCATTCCACCCTTATTGTGGCTTTAAATTTCTTAAAAGTTGATTTGGTGTTCTTCAGTCTTTTATGCCTGTTTTTTGTGTAGTGACTGGAAAGACTTTGGCTGAAAATGCAAAACTGTTCCCATCTTTGTCTGAGGGTCAGGTAAATTCCTGTCAGCAGAAGATAATGTCAATCTGTGGCAAAGATGTATTGTTATTATCTGTTGGTTTTGTTAGAAGCAAAATTAAGGCCATCTTTCTTTTCACAGCAAATTATAAGACCATTGGCAAACCCCATCAAACAAACTGGTCACATCCAAATATTATATGGGAATATTGCACCTGAGGGTTCTGTGGCAAAAATTACAGGAAAAGAAGGGCTTTATTTTTCAGGTGAGCTGTGTTGCAACCATAATATTCCTTTTGATGAAATCTATACCTTTTCTTCTGAACATATCTACCATGCTAAAGAGAAAATTGTTATGCATTTATCTATCAGGTCCAGCTCTTGTCTTTGAAGGAGAGGAATCTATGCTCCAGGCTATCTCAGAAAATCCTGCAAGTTTTAAGGTGAGGTCTCTACTTGTGTGACTTCTGTTTTTTACCGTGTACTTGCTTTTTAGGAGTAGGAGACAGGACAAAAGATCTGTCTACGGAAGGTGTAATGCTTAGCCCCTGCTTTAATTGCTGATGGCCTATTTATTCCTTCCTGTTACTGATTGATTATGTTATTAAACTTCAAAGACTGGGTTTTGCTAGATTTTGGTCTAGTTTCATAGTCAATTTTTTTGGCATTTAAAACGGCTCCACAAGTTCTGTATTGGAAGTTAGCCAATTCAAAAAGTAAAATTCTTTAAAAACCCCTTAATACTTTTTTTCTTTCTTTCTTCATATAGGGACCTAGTAACTTATTGTTATTCAAGGGTACATGGCATTATTGTGTTTTGCCGCAAACATGATTTTTGGTTCATTTTAAGATCTCATGCCTGCCGCTATTTTTGAGGAAAACAAACTGAATATTTTTCATGGCATTTCACTCTCTGTTTCCTGTGTAGTTGTTAAACTGTACACTTTCTCAGCCCATTTGTGTACAATTATATGCTATTTATCTTGAATGTGCACCTCTTTGCCTCTCATATACAATTTCAAGCGGGGACGGAACCATATTTGAATCTTTTTCTCATATATTTGACAGAAAACTCTTGAGTTCTTAATAAATGATTCCCCTTTTCCACTTTGGATTCTTTCTCCTTTGATGCTTTCCCAATATTTGTCTCTATTTAAGCTGATACCAGTAGGCAGTATCCTCTGATTTGAATGATTGCTTACGTTTATGTTTTCATCACATCTAAGAGAACAATAAGCAGACCTGTATTTTTTTTTTCAAGCTTGATTGGTTTTATTTTCAAGCCACACTGAACAACATTTAACCTTGCAACTTTGAGTAAAGCCTGATTGGCTTTTTCTCTTACCTTCTCCTGTAACTTCCTATGGCTTATTGTGCCATGGTCCAGGTTCATAAGTTAATTAGTGCTAAATAAGTTGAAGAAAGATTGATCTCTTTGTAGTTTAGTGGAAAAATGAACCTTTTTGAGCCAAGTTGTACTTGAAATGTGAGCAGCTTGCTCAATAATCTTAGCTGCTCCTACTTTCTCTCCTCTTTATACTTCAGGAAGTAAACTGTTATAATTAAACGTATCTTTTTGGTATGATATATTGACTAGCTTTGATTGGAATATTCTTTTATGTTTTTTTATATATTTCTCATCTTCCAGGGGAAAGTAGTAGTTATTAGAGGAGAGGGGCCTAAGGGTGGCCCAGGCATGCCTGAAATGCTTACACCAACTAGTGCAATAATGGGTGCAGGTCTTGGAAAGGTGTGCTATCCTCTGATTACAGTTACAATTGGCTACTTGGGTTCATGTATTCCTTGTATGATGTCAGCATATACTGGGGATGGAACGGGAAGTTCTGCAAAACGTTTATTTGTTGTCTTGAAACTTTTGTTCAAATGTTTTTCTGGTTTAGCTGTGTCTAGACCTGAAATGATAGTGGTGGCAACTTTTTACGCTAAACAAAATTTGTGGCTCAATTTAAATACTGCAGGATGTTGCACTGCTGACTGATGGAAGATTTTCTGGAGGCTCACATGGATATGTCGTTGGACACATTTGTCCAGAAGCACAGGTATACTGGTTTTGTGTCTAAAATGTGTTGAAGGAATAATGGAGGTCATGAATAATTAAAGAAAGCAAGGAACGAGTCAGAAAATACTAATAGATAACATTGATGTACTGTTGCTCTTGGCTCAAATTGTCAATGTGCAGAACTTGTATCTGGTTACCTTTATGCAAATGATCAAGTTGTGTCAGCCCTTTTATTCTGCAGTTCAAACTTGTCTTCTCTTCTGTTGACCATCTTCTTCATCACATTGCTCCAAGGACATCATAAATACACCTTGAAGTTGTAAAAGAGATGGGTTTCCTTGATGCGCACTTGGTTAAGCAGTGCTGTTCTCATTTATAAAAAAAATAACAATTTGACATTTCTGTATTATGATTTTTGCTTTGCATTCCTTGCACTTTAATTGACTAACTTATGCAAGAGTTAAGATAATTCAGAGCCTTAGTTTGGCAGGCATTGAAGATAAATACATGTATATTCTTGTTTAACAATTTGAACTGAGAGGACCTAAGTTAGGAACTCGTCAATAGTTAATGTTGCATCAGTATCTGACCATGTCACAGCTGCATACCAATCAAAAGATAGTTGTGGCTACTTGACGTTGGTTTAGACAAGCCATGGAGGAGGGATAAGATGCTTGGTGTTTTCATGCATGCTATGTGTGGATTTTAATCAAATTTTGCATCCACAGATGATGTTGTTGAAGAAGAGGAAACCGACCTTTGTTCCTCTGCAGATCCTTTAAAAACTCTGCCGGTTTAAAGATAAATAAATGAATAACGTGATTAAGAAGAACTAACTTTTTATTGTTTTGAAGAGAACGCATTCTAAACAAACCTAACCCATTCCCCCTTCCCTTCCCTTCCCTTCCCTTCCCTTCCCTGCCTCCTCAAGTGAACTTCAATGTTTGGTAGTTTCGTGATGCAAGAATGGTACTCCAAATATGATAGGTTGGTTAGTGCTGCAACTAAGCTTTTGATAGGGTTCTTTCTGCCGAAATGTCAGGCAAATGGACATGTATCGTATGAAGTCTATTTTAGCAAAATCTTTGTTCTTTAACTGAGTGGAATGCACCTCACTTGCAGGAAGGTGGTCCAATTGGTCTTGTAGAAAATGGGGACATCATTACCATAGACATCCAAAAACGGAGGATGGATGTTGATTTAACAGATACCGAGTTAGATGAGAGAAGAAAGAAATGGAGACCCCCAATGTATAAGGCCGACCGAGGGGTACTTTACAAGGTATGCAGTTTTCCTTGTATCCTTTGATTGAGTTGATTTCTTTCTACCAGACAAAGATTTGAGACTCGAATCTTATGCCATTTTGTCCTGGTGCCAGTACATCAAGAATGTGCAATCAGCTTCAAGGGGATGTATCACTGATGAATAATACTAGATGCTACGTGTGTTAAGAAGGCAAATATGCAATGGCCAATATCCTGCATGCATCAATTGGGTAAACATTGCTCGGCTCTTTAGGGAAAGCTACAAAGGGACCGCTCAAAATTCTCTCCTAGTTTTAGTTCCTGTAATATGTTGTGTGGGAATGATTTGATCTGTTTTTGTTTCTTTCTTTTTCCTCCTTGTAGCTTCGGAGTATGATTGAATTGTTCACCTGCACACGTGAATGTAACCATTTTTTTGATATTGGCTCACCTTGGATGATTGTAAGTTTGTAACTACTCTGTTGGTAGTTGAATACTACATAACACGTATAATGGTGTTCTCCAAGACATAATTATGCTTTCTACAAAAGATGCAATCCAAACAGTTGCCCTTGTCAAGCAGATTTCTAAGATAAGTAGAATTAGTATGCTCTGTGAAAAGTGACTCAAGCATTATTGAAGTAGTAATTATACAATCCAAGAGGGGACCTAATTAACAAACAACCGATAAAAATCATAATAAGGTAGCAATATAACACAAGAAAGAAAGTGAAAAAGATAAATGGTACATGCATTGTTGGTTAAAATAAGGGTTAACCAAATGAATGTTTGTAGGTCTCTGATCGATACCTGTGTGCTATCTCGCTGTGTATTTTTAGGGCAAGGCTCTATATAATTTTAGGGGATTAGTCTATCTCGCTGTGTATTTTTAGGGCAAGGCTCTATATAATTTTAGGGGATTAGTCTGATCGAAAGGTTGGGATATCCTAAGTAAAAAAATAAATAAATAAATTTCTGCAGAAGAATAGACAAACCAATAGGGGCTTTTCTCTGTTGCTTTAGATTTTGCAAAGCGTAGTTTAATCAGAATGAGCAAAAGCTATTCCTTCATAGATTTTAAAATTTAATTTTTTGGGTCTTTTAAAAGCATTCTAAAATCTAGGTTTAAAAACAAATAATAGCATCAAACAAACTGATTTCGGAGTACTAGAAGTTAAAATCAAAGTGAAATAATAGAATAAGAACACCTGTGAAAAGCCCTTCGAATAAAAACTTGTCTTTTGAATCACACAATAAAATCACAATAAAATCGGTTGCATACTAGTTAATAACAGATAACGTTATTGGTAGTTTGTCACTTCACATTTTAAAATGACACTTTATTTTATTCATGTGCTTTTACAGCCAAAAAAAAAAAAGAAAAGAAAAGAAAAGAAAAGGACGTAGTGTTATTAGTAATAATTGGAGTGCCATGAATAATGGTCAAACAAATATATAAGGGAACAATTGTTGGTGTTTTTGTAATAACGTGTTTGGACGGGTTTGTTTGGATAGTGTATTATTTGAAATATTATTTGGAATAATTACTGTAGCACTTTTTGTGATGTGATGTATGTGAGATAAAAAAGTGATTGGAAATATAAAAAGGCAGGTTGGGAAATGTGTTTGTGATGCAAGCAAAATATTATTTGAAATAATTGAGGTATACAAACACTCCCGATCTCAAATAATATTTCGCTTGCATCATAAACACATTTCCCAACCCATTTTTTTATATTCCCAACCACCTTTTTATCTTACATACATCACATCACAAAAAGTGTTACAGTAATTATTTCAAATAATACCCTATCCAAACAAACTTAATTAATTATTATTATTATAAAAGCTACTTGGAAGTCAAATGGTTGGCTTGTTTATGCCAAAAACAACCTAATTCTGCTATTGAGAACCAACTATTTATGGCCCTAATGCTAATAGTACTTAGTAGTTAATAACTTCTAGTTATTTGTGTTGTGATCATTAATTCACAATAGCTAGGTCAGTAATTACCTAGGTAAGCAGCCAAGTAGCCTACTATTGAAGCCAAAGTCGTGTATCTTTTAGCATGATATTGAACTGAAAAATCTGGTCAAGATTGATTAGTGTCTTATGTGAGGAAATGATATTCACACACCCTATTTCATATCTCAGATCTTAACTATTTTAGTTTGGCTAAGAATGCAATGAAAATTAAGATAGTATTAGGGGTATCTAGATATCATCTCCCCCTTTATTTAAAAAAAAAAAATCAATTAATGATACTCCTTAAGTCCTGTTTAGGATTGCGGTGCGTTTATAAAAAAAAAAAACCCCTTTTAAACACTAAAAGTACTTTTAGGGTGTTTGATAACCAATTTTTCGTAATTTAACGAGTCCAATTTTTGATAATTTAAGAGCACTTTTATTAAAAGCAATTGTGTCAGTAGTGCTTCCTGTAAGTTAACGTAGCTCCAAATGAGGCCTTAGTTTACTTTTGATGAAGGATAATTATTAGTCCAGATGGGATTTGAGGATCCAAAGATAATAAGTTAAAGCAACATGTTTTGCATGCAAATTGAGAAAAAGTAGAACACTAGCCAGGTAGCAAGTAGCATCATATCTCAACCATGGTAAGTGCATTGCATTCACCAAGAATGTACTTTTGGTAAGTTAGACATCCTTCTCTATTGGATTTATTCATTAATTTTTTTATTTGGGAGGAGGAGGAGGATATTACTTATGTTTCAACCAAATGACTCTATTTGCAAGTTAAATTTGAGCAGGAGATGTATCATAGGAAATCTGCATATAATTTTCAGAAATTAAAACATCAAATATGGACAGCAATAGCTTGCTGTGGAAGAAGGGCATTATTAGTCTAGATAGCAAATTGAGACGTTAGAACTCTATTAGGATAAAGATGTTTTGCATTGGATATGAGAAAGAGCAACAGGTGGAGTCATATTGTGTTGCAGCCATGGTTTTTGCTTGCATTCAATGAGCAACAAGAAGACAAATATTACCATGGAAAACACCAATAAATATTTTGCAACTTTTATCTAATCCTTATTCTTTAATTATATAGAGTAAAGCTTCTCACTTTAATTACATAGGGGAAAGCTTCTCATTGTAGGTCAATTAAAAGCACAAGTTTGGGTGAAAAAAGGTTTCCGCAATTTGCTACTGTGCATTTTTCAGGTTCAAAAGCCTAATTGTTTGGATTGTCATTTTTTACCAAAAATTTTTTACGTTTCTCGTGAATATATTTTTTAATTTTTTTATTCTATATACGTCAAATCGCTACAATGCTTTTTTCTAGAAAAATTTCAGAAAGTAGCATCATACCCAAGTCAATATTAAGCACAAGCCTGCGAAATTTGCCTTCTGAATTTGTTAGATCAAATGTAATTAAATTGCAAATGAAAGTTGTACTCAATCAATTCAAAAGACTGTTGCATGAAATTTTCTGTGCTTAACATTTATTAAGTTAAAATGCTTATGCGTGCAAACTGATCAACATAGGCTGTCCTACTTATTTGTATTATCCTAATTGATTCAAAATACAAGTTAAATATCTGAAACTCCTGCGTAATTGCTCCAGCCAAGTGTAAGCCTAGAATATATATCAAAGCCCTGCCGTCTATCCTAGCTTTTGAATTGGCTAAATCACTAAATCATGGCATTTCTGCGTTCGAGTTGAGATTGGAAAGCAAAATTGCTTGAAATCTCATCGATACTTGAGACATCCATTAAGGACAATTATTAGCCTGTGTTTTGGAGAAGTCTGAATATTATCCGAAATGATATACTATTACAGTGCGCTTGAAATCATCTGTCCCGAATTTTGTCTCTGTCCCGTCTATCTTGTCCCTATTTAATTACCATGTGTATTGATTAATAACTCTTAAAATTTTATTGTGAATAAGTTCAATAATCAATAACTCTTAGGATTTTATTGGAATATAAGTCCAACGGCACAATGCACGTGGTAGTTAAACAAAGATGAACAGATTTAGGATTCTATTGAAAACACAATACATGTGGAAGTTCAACAAAGACGAGACAAATAGGATAGAGACAAAATTGGTGACAAAGGATTTGAAGCGACTGCCGTGTGATTTTTTTAGAAATAATTTAATATGTTAAAGGTTTTTAGCATCGAATACGAACAAAGTGAAGAAAATATGTAGTACACATTTCGATCATTGGATAAGTGACAACTAATATAATTATTAATTACGATTGAATTTCTTGCAGCGTACTTATTTTGGCTAAGTCGAAGCACGAGTCTCACGAAAAGTCACAATAATTTTCAGTAAATGTTTAAAAATTGCTTATGCATGCGAAGAACTTGTAAATTTCATTGGGAACAAAGATAACATAGTTATGTTTATTGTTTCATTTAGAGCTGGCAATTTGTCCCAAGTCCCAATGGGCTACCCATGCCCAAAGGAACTTTGGGCGGGATGGGTATTATAATTTGGTATTGGGTTTAAGTTGGGACACATCCCAACTATACCCATTAATGAATGGGAAAGGATGGGAAATACTTGGGTACCCATTGGGCTCAAATGGCAAGGGCTCCGTTTGGATTAGTTGTTTTTGGTAGGTGTTTTTGAAATATTTTATTGTAGCAGTGTATATGAAAAATTTTTACTATAAAATTTTTTTGAAATATTTGATATATTAATATGGATGGGATGTTTCTTGAGTTATTGTATATTACTGTAACATTGTATTTGAAAAACTTATTTTTTGAAAAAAAAGTCAATCCAAACGGAATCTTAGATTCAAAAATTATCTTTAACAATTTTTATAGTCATACCAGCGAATATAATCTAGTAGTCTTCCTAGTCATTATCCACAAGAATTTCCAGCATTTCAGTTAGTTTAGACCTGTCATCCTTGGACAATGATAAGGATAAATATTCAACATCCTAAGGACCTTGGCCATCTTGATATATGTTGGAATATGGCTGTATATCTATCTTTTCCTTTATTTGTTAATCCAATTTTTGGTGGGAATCTTGAGTATAAAGCACTTGCATGTTTATTTAATAAAACTAAAAGAAATTTAATAAATCAAAAATATTAAAATTATATAAAAATAAAAAATGAATTAAAGGAAAAAAAATATGTAGAAAATGGATTTGGGTATTGGGCGGGATCAATCTAAACCCATCCCAAAATGATCCCGCCCAAGTTAGTCCCAAAACACATATGGGTAAGGTTGGGCCCAAACCCATATGACTCGGTTCCATCTCAAACCCAAGCAAATCCCGCCGATCCCGCCCATTGTGCCACCTCTAGTTTCATTTCATCTCAAAGTGACAGGTAACAACAATGTTCACCTCCCAAGTAAATATAATACAACTGATTCAAGAAAAAAGTACAACTATTGCATGAGTATCATAGCATGAAATGACATTCTGGAATTTACTATGAAACAGCCACCTTCTTTCAAAAATTACGTAGAATCTTTTACAATTGTTCAAGACTGAGTTTTCAAAAGTTTTGTGTTTTATGCCCGACTTGTCTGCAACTCCATGCGAAGATGACATGGTCAGGAAAGTGATTAGACAATACGAAGAGTTGGTGAGAAAACAGTGGCGCATGCTTTTTTGGTGTGGTAAAAGAAGATCGGGTGGCAAACTATGGCCTTGGTTGGCATGCAAGTTTTTGGCCAAGTTTATTTGCTACAAATTTTTTAACAATGTTAATTACAATAACCTTAAAAAACTTAAAAAAAACTTTATTTCAAAATATTCAAAAATTTACACACTTTAAAAATTTTTTCTACAACTTCTACAGTAAGTTACAGTAAAGTTTTAGATAAACATAAAAAAGACTCACTTGCCAAACGGAAACATGTAACAAAATTACTTCTACACTTTTATTCCATGGAAAGTCCGTACAACTTTTTAAGTTATACTAGTTAATAATAAGCTACTTATCTATTTTTTAAAAAATGCCTTCTACTCTTTTTTTTTTTTTTATCCAATCAGATCTATTTCTCTTTTTTTGTTAAATGATACAGCATTTATTTTGCCTTTTATGATGAAAATGATAATTTCTCTTAGAATTGGAGAAGATCTTGATTTGAAATTATTTGAACTAGAAGAAGATGAAGATGAGTGATTGGCCTTAATTTTTTCTCTTTTATTCTTAAATATGCTCATTTTCTATTGCTTCTCAACTCAGATTTCAAAATTTTATTGGGTTATTGTAATTTAAGGCACAAGATTCAAATTTTATTATTTTTTCTTATGAGTTTTATTGCTTACCATTGCACTTGAGGATTTGAGGGTCTTCGTTGCTTAAAATTGTTTCTTCGTAATTAATTTCATGTGTTTTGTAGGATTACCAATTTTTTTTTTAAAAAAAAAAGTTAATCAGTGAACCGTTCGATCGAACCAGTTGAACCGAGAACCGGTAGGCTGATCGATTCATTGAGTGGTTTGGGTTTGAAAACATTGTGGCAAATCAAATGCAAATAACATTTCAAAATCCTTATTAGTCAGGAATTATAAACCCTCATTATTTGTCACATTTTTATAGCCCGTGGTGTAATTTTTTTCATATTATACTGACCTTTTTATTTATAGTATTGAGACAGCTGATTTTGAGATTACTACTACCATGCACGAAATGTCTTGGGTGCTTAAGAGCTTTATGCCATCATCAATTCCAGATATATTGACAAACACCTCAAAACTAATCTATTCCTATCAACTAAAACTATACAGTTCTATTTGGAGATATATATATATATATATATATATAGAGAAGCCTGAGGAGACCATGCCTGGTAAGTTTGATCAATGAGCACTTTATTACTCAATTCTTTGTTTAAATTCAGAGAGATGATATCTGAGAAAGATCCTTCTATGAAAATTGGTGAATAATCTAAGTGCATGGAAACATGTTTTTCAACCAACTAAAGCAGGGGAGGAAGTGTAAGTGAGAGATCTCGAACTCACTTAAAAAAGTTAATTAAATTAAAAAATAGAGGGAATTAACATTTGGATAAATTACTAATAACCTCCTGTGGATTTGCATATATAATGCCGACTGACCCCTCTAAGATTCAAAATAACCACATAATCCTTCCTATGATTTTATGTAAAGTCAAAAATAAACGGAATGCATACTCAGTTATGGTGATTGAATCGCACACACTCTGAAAATATGTGTGATGAAATCATAATATTCACTTAATCTTCTATGATTTGCATAAATATCCACTTTAAACCCCTATAATTTTTACATTTATCCATGTAATTCCTCTATAATTTTATATAAGATGGTTAAGTCGTCGTCTGATTTAACACTTAAGTAAGTGCATTACTGGCATGTTAGCTAATGACGTTGTATAGACTACTTTCCATTAAATTTTCAGTTTACATGAAACCATAGAAGGTGAAGTGGATGACAATAGATGAAACTACGGAGGCGTTATTAGCAATTTATCCGTAACATTTTTAAGTCTTGTACAAACTAATAACAAACACAATCATGCACTGTAATATTTTCTATAGGATCATAAGCATGAAGAATAAATACTTTGCATTTCACTACAAAACTACGTCAATTTCTCATGAATACTCACTGTGGCTATAGATACAAATATTATAGCTATAGCTAAATAGCAACTCGAAATCTTGATGCTGCTTGACATTAGGATTAAAAAAAAAGTACTTGGAATTAATCAATTCCCTCTTTTCTTCTATTTCATGATGCAAACTTTTTCCTTGCAACCAGAGCCATTCATCATATATATAGAAGAGAAATCATTATCCGAATTGCCATCACCAAGATATGTATTACCTTATATCACGTCCTTAGTATGAAAAATTTAAAGCACAAAATTCAGGAAGCTTGAAATGTTGTCTGTGCAATCTATCCATTCCAGATCAGGATCAAATTTGACTTGGCCATTCAAATCTACAGTACCATGAACGTACTCCTAAGAATAAGTTCCGGATGCAATGGATTACTTGCGTCCTAATTCTTAACAGCATAGCATTCAGAAACATGCAGTTGGATTTCATTTACTTACTAACTTCAGTCTATAAACATGACTACATACAAAGAGACTGTAAAGCTGCATTATCTAATTACTACCACAAAGTCAAATAAAGATGAATGGTTAACATGACTGTGCACATATAGCGCATTTTTTTCCCTCAGTTTTGCCCAGATATTGTTACATGCCATACAATATTCTTATCACAAAATTTTTAAGGTTACTGACAAGCATAGCAAGCGAAAAAAAAAATAGCAAAAGATCTAGTGATCTACTTGCGTCTCAACGGAACCACAAGTCTCACCACTCAAAATTAAGCCAAAGCATCTTTTTCCGGAAAAAAGCATAGTCGTCTCTGGTTTACCGAACCTTTTAGTTGCTGCTAGATATGTGGTTATCAACCTTAAAGATTTGAATGTTTAATATACTTTAAGTGGTAATATACTACATTATATATGTAATATTAAAGTAAGATTAATTTTTTTTAAATTTTATTAGTTCAATTAGTTAACTTGAGAAGTTATTTCAATCAGTTGATAATATTTGGTCCTAGAGCCAACAATAGCGTAAAGGGTAGGGTTCTGGAGGGGACTTGTAGGTTATTTATTCGTGTCTCCTACTGCCCCACTTGCTCACCATTGAAAATGCTGGACAGTTTAAAGCAATTTTATCCCTTGGGGGAGGGGTGGGGGATGGCTTGGGAGTTCCTTAGGGTATTCTGCACCAACTCCCATGCACTTGCTTATGTTAATTAGTTTTGGCGATTTCTCATTAAGGCAAATAAGTTGCAATACTTTTCTTTCAGTCCCCTAGATAATAGAGGTGCTGATACCCATATTACCGAAAAGATTCAAATAATTTTTTTTTCAAAAGTTTCATTCTGGGATAAGTACCCAGCAAATTTGTTAAAGATGCCAACAAGAGAGGGTCAGGGAATTCATTCTGCAAGGGCCATGACCATCTCCGCCATGGTTCTCATCATTCTTGGAGCTGAAAAAACTTAATTGATGAGATTAATTAAGCTAATCAATGCTTTTGTGGTAGTTTATCAAAGATCAATTGATAATTTGATAGACGAACACGCAAAAGACAAATGTAAATGTAATGCTGCACAAACCAAATTCTAATTTACAATGCCTTCTCAGGTTACCAAAATCATTGTAATTGTGAAAAAAAAAAAAAAAAACTAATTCATAACCCATGCATGTGGCAGTATTTCTCTCCTCAAGTTATCAATAATGCTTCTCTTAATTTCCAAAATTGCTCTGGAACACTAAGAGAGTACGTACGTATAGAAATAGATAATTCTCAAATTTGCATTTTAGTTCATGTGTCACTATTATTCCTCGGTTAAGTTCCATATAAAATCTAGACTTCCAGTAAGATCGATGGTCATTGCAGCAGTCTGCATTTTCTACAATAAGAAACATTTTTGTTCCAATAGAAGAAAACAAACAAGTCAACCCATTCCAACAAATAAAATTTTAAAATAAACTAAATTGTTCTGTCTAGATTCAAAAGACTAGCATTTGCTGTCATGGCATATCATATTTGGAGAGTTCAGAAATGTTGATTTGTTTCAATCTAAACCAGTAACAAATGTGGGTATTATGAAGGAAATTTTGGATGAAATCCAACGTGTGGTGCTTGGCTATGGCTGGAGAAAAATTCCAAGAACTCAAGAAAACTGGAAGTTGGGCCTGGAATGGGGCTTATCCCCTAAATGTTTAATTTCCCTGATTCTTACCCATATGCTTATTATAGGTTCTTGTACCTGATAGTATATACACTGATTTTAGAGATTTTAGGTTCTTATCCATATGTACATTTGAAAGAATAGGGAATCACATTTTTATTTTTCCAACTACATCAATGTAGGAAAAAATAGGAAGGTAACACTGATGTACATCAAGAAAACACTGATGTAGTGTACATTTGAAAGATTTTAGGTTTTTCCCATATGTACAATTTTGCTGTCAGTGTAGGAAAAATTAATCCTAGATTTTAAGGTCTCAAATGTACATATTTCTCAAACTCATAGATAACAGTTCTAAACATTTTTTTTAGGAGTAATTAATATACTAATACATGAACCAAGTCTCCAAGTAATATAGTCCACACCCAACAATAATGAACCTGTTTTTGCAGGTTAACGGTGCATAACATGTTGGGAAAATGGCCAATTTAGTCCCTAAATTTTTTTTTCCCATCGATTTCGTCCTTATATATATTTGTAGCCAATTTGATCCTTAAACTTATATTTCGGTTCCAATCAAGGAATTCAGCGGCGGAGCCACCGTATAATTTCCTTCAAACTCCTAATTGAGCAATCCAAAAGGGGTATTTTAGGGATTTCGGTGATGGGGCTGTAACAAAAATTAACAAACAGATAAGTTTTGTGAGAAATACCCAAAACCCAAAACAAAAACAAAAAAATTTTCAAAGCTGCCAAGCGGTGCTGGTGGGGTTGCTTCCATGCTCCATGGCACTGCTTACAAATTCTAGCAAATTCCCTGCTCCATGGCACTGCTTGCTTCCATCATTCTTGATGTACACATACCACTTCCCTGTAAGCCGTGCAGCAGCAACATTGCCATCCCTGTAAGCCGTGCAGCAGCAACATTGCCAGCTTGTTTGGATAGACTAGGAGGGATAGTCCCATTAAGAAAATTGGTATTGAGATCCAACCAAAGCAAGCTACGGCAATCCTCTAATTCTGCAGGAATATTCCAAGATAACGAGTTGTTTCCGAGCTTAAAAATCACAAGATTTGACCACTCAACTAGTTATTTCAGAGTGAAATCTAATTCAAATTCGTACAATTGTTGAGACTAGCAGGGGTTGATCCATTCAGATCATTGAAATCAAAATCAGATTCTCTAAGCAAGTACATTAGCTCTTGTGGGATTTCTCCATAAAGCTGATTTAACGAAGCAATCAAATCACGAAGCTGAGATATGATCCCAAGCTAGATGGGATTGTCCCAGTCAAGTAGTTAAAACTGAGATCAAGGGATTCCAACTTGAAACAATTACTCAGACTCTCTGGTATTGAACCGGTGAGCAAATTATTCTGAAGATACAACACTTTCAAATTGTTCCTGGGGTCCTGACAAATCCCAAATGAAATCACCCCAGATAGATTGTTAGAACTCACATCCAAAGTCTCCAAACTGACCATCCTGGACAAAGATTCATGCAAAGAACCAATGAAATTATTGAATAACAAGGACAAATTCTTCAAGTTACTCATCTTCACAAGGGTATCAACAGGTAATTCACCAGAACATTTATTGTTTGAGATATCAAATAATTCCAAAACAGAGCATGCACCAAAGCTTTCAAGGACATTACTTGACAAATTATTGCAGGACAACACCAACTCCACCAAGCTTGGACACAAATCAGACAGATAAGGTGGTAAAACACCTTGGAAATCATTTCCTCCCAGGTACAAAAACCGTATAACCCCACCAGCACCGCTTCGCAGCTTTGAAAAATTTTTTGTTATTGTTTTGGGTTTTTGGGTATTTCTCACAAAACTTATCTGTCAGTTAATTTTTGTTACCGTCCCACCATCGAAATCCCTAAAATACCCCTTTTGGGTTGCTCAATTAGGAGTTTGAAGGAAATTATGCGGTGGCTCCGCCGCTGCTAAGTTCCTTGATTGGAACCGAAATATAAGTTTAAGGATCAAATTGGCTACAAATAATATATAAGGACAAAATCGACAGAAAAAAAAGTTTAGGGACTAAATTGGCCATTTTCCCTAACATGTTTTCATGAAGTAATTTAATCTTTCATACTATTCAACATGCACAAAATCGCCTGTAAATGAATCAGCAACAGAAAATAGAAATAACAAAAAACGAGAAATGTAGCGTTGGCTGCTCAAATTCAAGTTGATGCAGGAAATGTACGTAAAACATGAATTTACCCCAGTTAATTACCACTACTTCACTCAACCAAACTTCAAAATTCTATGTTATGATCATTTATTAACATATGTAGCATGAATTGAGTTCATAATACCCCAGTCCAGGGAGCTAAATGTGTATCCTATGATCCAAGAAAACATGGATGGGTCTGATGCAGAAAGCTGAGTATGAACTAAAGTGAGAAAAAAAAGTTACTTCAATGGGATCATTATGGTCGCATAAAATTAAAAAGTTCGCCGGCGAATTTCGCTTTAGTATATATAGGCTGCTTATTCAACGGGTGCTTTTGCTTATAAAGATACGAGAGAGAGGTGGAAGACAAGGTGTGCAGTGCAAGTAATTACGTACGCCTCTGATCTCTTGGTAAAGATAGATAGTTCGCAAAAGCTTTGATCTTAGGATTATTCTTCTTGCATGTTTGTCTTCGTAGAACATTTCAGCTTTTTCTTAAGAGTTAAGGCCGTTCAAATGCTTTCCTGGGACAAGTAAATTCTAAGAACTGATTCGCGACCTCCCATATCTACTGGTTAGGTTAATTTGATACTTCAATTCTTATTTTATTTCTTAAACTACAAATTAAGACACTTAAGATCTTAAACTATAAAAACCATCCAATTTTATACCAACCTCAAACAAATAAAATTTTGAAGTAAACTAAATTGTTCCGATCCTTTTTAACTGTTTTATCCCAAAAAAGAAAAAAATGATTCCTTTTTTTTTCTTGTTAGATTTTAAAGTCTCAAATGTACATATTTCTCAAAGTCATAGATAACAGACGTTTTCTGAGCTATTTTAAAAGAACTGTATTGTTAGAGTGCTGTATATGAGATGAAGTATTGTATTATATAAATTCTATAATAAGCGAATTGTCTTAAAATTGTTGTCGAAATTATAACTGAAATATGAACTAATAAGTTGAGATAGTTTTATTTTTTTTTATTAAAATCCCTCAACAAAGTTGCGGCACATAATCCCCATTCCTTTGGTTCGATTCTCTAAACAATATTTTTCTCATCATTTTAATTATTCCCAGTTATTATTTCCTTACTCTATCAACCAACAAGAAAGGAAAGAAAAAAAGGAGGAAGTTACTATTTGATCAACTAAGAGAAGAGTTAAAAGCCTCCTTTAACCTATTGTGTAATGATAAAAGGTGATCAACATGTAAAGGAAGATTTGGGAAGGAAAAAAAAGGGTAATATATTTTGCTTCCTGAATTTTTTTTTTTTTTTTGTGTTAGATCTGGGTCGACGGTTGGAAGGAGTTGAATGTTCTTCTAAGTGTTTGGTTTGTGTTTTTACCCTAGGGATAATGGCATTGCTTTTTTTTTTATTTATACTTCCAAAAAAAACACTAAAACATAAAGTTTGAATCAGGAAACTTGAAATAAATGTATAAAGTCTAAAGAAAAAGTTGCTTAAAACTCAATAGCAGAAAATCAAATACTGAACTAAAGCCAAAAAATGCAAGCATAACATAACAGTACACTATTAACTCATCTCGGGTAAGAATACTTACTCTGATAAGGAATCTAAATCACTTGTGATAGGGAGAAAAGTCTCGAGAGAACCAACCAAAGAATTCAATATGTAAGTCAGGAACCAATTCTAATCCAAAAGTTTAAACTATTAGGTTCCGAGCCTTTATTTATATATTAACCGCTCTTTTTCTATCTCTCGGATCAATGTGGGATATAATCATTTACTCATTAATCTAACAAACCTCCCCCTTCATGAATAACCCCTCACATTAAATCCAAATTTACAAACATTTCTTTGATCCCACTTTAATACTCAATACAAGTCTACCTTATCATCTAAGGTCATCTCTTCTCCCAAACATGGACCCACTTTTTTTTAACATCCAAACTGCATTCTAGACTCCTACCAACCTTTGGCTCCCTAGTCTAACACCAACTGGACCTCCCTGCCAAACCCATGGCGGATTTGGTCCAACACTAGCCAAACTCCTTAGCACTTTGACACTTCGGTTCACCATCAAGAAGAAAATTTTCACCGGTCCAACTCTTGGAAGAATCCACTTACTCATGAGTAGCCCACTCTCGCAATCTAAAACTCTGATACCAATTTGATTGGGAGAAACGTCTCCAAAGAGCCTACCAAGAGTCTAATATGTAAGTCAGGAATTCACCTCTGACCCAAAAGTTTAAACTATTGGGTGTCGAATCCTTACTTACATATTAACCGCTCTTTCTCTATCTCTCGAATCAATGTAGGACATAATCTTTTACTCATGAACCTGATACACTTGTATAGAGAAATCTCCGAAAGCAACAACTAGGCTTCATAGAATCATAAGATAATATTTCTGAGGGTCAAGTTTCAATCAAATCTATTAGGATCTCTAGTGCATGATTTTACAACTCAAAATTACAAGCTTGAGCTAGATCCCAATAGAAATGCAAGGTTTTCTAGAATATTAGATGGACATTAGAATCTTATGATATATGTCTATATTTTATCGAATAAGAGAATGTTTTGATGGTTTAGTTTTTCAAATATTGTATGTAATTTTTTTAGATCATTCATGTTATCCTTTTTAACCTTCAATTAAGAAATACAATAAGTATAAGGTATCTAGATTTTCATATTATTAACAAATCATTTTAAAAACTATACATATGGTTGAACAACTTTCTTTTGTGAGTTATATATATGGGTTCTTTTGGATGATGTACTTTTTAGGTGTTTATCTAAAATTTTAGTGTAACTAAATGTAGTTGTTTTAGAAAAAAATGTTGATGTTTTTCCAAATCACTCAAAACTTCCTCTCTATCTTCTAGAAAACCACTTATCCCTTCCTCTGCCACTCTCTGCCGATCACCACTGCCCTATTTAAATTTTTTTTTTTTGAAAAACTATGGTTGTTTTAAAGTATATTGGAGATGGTGTTTTAAACAAATTTTATTGTTCTAAAATAGCCAAAAAATCAGCCATCCAAATAGAGCCTCCACCACTTACTGCCCATAATCACTACCCTATTTAATTTAACTTTTTATTATTTTTTGAAAACTTGTAAATGTTTTAAAGCATCATATTGTGTTTTAAACAAATTTTATTATTGTAAAACGGGAAAAAATAGGCCATCTAATAAACCCAATTGATAGCATGGTAGGGGATATAAAAAGAAATTTGGAGGAGCTTTGTCGGATAAAATATGCCCCATTGAGAGGCATACTTGGTATAGATTTATTTTTTTTTGTGTTCTTAGCCAATTGCTGTTATTCTTATTCAGTACTACCATTTAAATTTTTGTGTTTTTGTGTTATTTTTATATTTATTTTAGTGCTATATCTGTAGGGTCAAAGCATTGTATTGTTCAATATTTTGACTACTAGCACATAGTTGTTCATGTTGCTGCACAATTTGAATAGTTTTTTGAAGTTTTTGTTTTGGACTTATTACGTTTTTTAATGGTTATTCGTGTTGCGGCGAGACTCTTAACGATGTTGCTGAAATAGATTGGCTAGTATTCCGACCACTGGCACCAAGTGGATGTGTTGCTGCATAATTTGGACAATTTTTTAAGTTTTTTTGGACAAATTACGTTTTTAATGGTTATTTGAGTTGTGTGAGACTCTTAGGAGCATACCGGAACTTTCTAGTTAGCGGAGAGATGGATCTCAAGAAAGCTTTCTAGATACCGACACTTTTTGGTGCCTGAATGCTGATAACTTTAATATGTTGTCACTAAAACTTGGTACAGTTTCTTGTCAATCTTTGAATTGATTAATTCCAAAAATTCCAAATATAACTCAATGCCAAATAGTGACAACATGCTCAAAATAACCCGTAAACAAATCACCAAGAGAAGATAGAAATAACAAAAAACATTTACTAGAACACAAATTCACCCCATATATATATATATATATATATATATATTCCCGTTGATTGCCACTACTTCACTCAACCAAACCTCAAAATTCTATTGTATGATCATATATTAACATACGTAGCATGAATTGAGTTCATAATACTCCAGTCCAGGGAGCTAAATGTATATCTTATAATCCAAGAAAACATGGATGGGTCTGATGCAGAAAGCTGAGTATGAACTAAAGTGAGAAAAAAGTTACTTCCATGGGATCATTATGGTCGCACAAAATTAAAAAGTTCGCCGGCGAATTTCGCTTTAGTATATATAGGCTGCTTATTCAACGGGTGCTTTTGCTTATAAAGATACGAGAGAGAGGTGGAAGACAAGGCGTGCAGTGCAAGTAATTACGTACGCCTCTCTCTTGGTAAAGATGGATAGATAGCAAAAGCTTTGATCTCAGTATTATTCTTCTGGCATGTTTGTCTTCGTAGAACATTTCAGAGAACTGTTTGGTGACCTCTCATATCTACTTGGTATTTTAATTTCAATTTGCACCTTCAACTATACTTCAATTCCTACTTCACTCCTTAAACTATAAATTGAGACATTTTAGATCTTAAACTATAAAAACCGTCCTAATCAAGTACAATCATTAAATGAACTCCCAAAATTAACAAAATACTTGTCGCCTGAGCAACAAATTAATAAAATTAAACAATAACTAAGGAATTCTAAAATTAGAGGGAACAAAGAAGTTCGAGGACTAAATTAAGTGTGAATCAGAGTATAATTGAGGGGCTAAAGTGTCTCAATTTAAGAATTCGGAGGCCAAATTAATAGGAATTGAGGTATAGTTTAGAGACAAAGTGTCCTCATCTAAAGTTTAAGAACTAAATTAGTCAATTGGGAACCTTATATAATTGACAAGTATAAAACGGAATTAACCCTTACTTGTTAGAGTACTTGTGTTGGCTTTAATATACTTTCACCATTCGATAAGTATTTCCAGAGACATAACCCCCTCTGATCCCTTGATGGTCTTTAAAATGCATCTCATTATTAAGTAATTCATGAAAAGACAACTTTATAACCTTTGGCGTCACCTTGCAATTGAAATGCAAAATATGCAAGCATATAATTAGCTACAATAATTATATTACCCCTCTCGTGTAAGTGTGTTTCGGTCTTGGCATTCCGGAGAGTATCTAAAAATATATAGAAGGGGAGTCCTCATGTTTAATTCTACTTAAGTTTAGGAATTTATTACCTCCTATTTTCGATTTTTGGTAAAAGGGAGGGGGTGGGGAGAAAGCCTCATATTTAATTGGGTAAACAACAAAAAAGCACATTATGGTAAATCTAATATACAAAAAGCCCCCGTAAATTATGATTTCAAAACGTACAAAACGAAATCTCATACTTTGAATTAAATTGTAAAGGTGACGGAATCCGTTAAAATTAACAGAAATGACTTAGTAGAATCTAAAAAAAAAAATTTATATCTAATTTTTAACAAATATACATGTTCTACCCTTTAACTTCCAATTCTCTCTCTCTAGAAAATGAAACAAATGATTTTGTTGAATTGTCTTTTACTTAGTTATATCCGGGCATTTTTGCCCTTTCGTCCTTCCCCGTTAAGTTTAACGGATTTCATCACCTTTACAATTTAGTTCAAAGTATGAGATGTCATTTTATATGTTTTGAAACCATAGAAAATTTTCTGTATATTAAGTTTACCACAGAAAACTTTTTTTGTTTTTAACCCTATTTAATTCTTCTGAAGTAACAGTAACTTGGCTATCCGTGGGCCTCCATTTCAAAAAAGAAAAAAGGGTCATAAGAAGTGGCATTATCCAGAACTATTTACATGGCACCCTCCATGGTGTTCTTTGGATTCATTCAGTGGTTGAAAAAATGAGAAATACATTAGAAAATTTGGGTCACGAAAATAGCAGTAATAGTAGTTGGGCAGACGGGGATAATGAGAGTGTTGAGTTTGGACACAGACAAACGGTCCATGTTTATAGGAAAGTGAAGTTTTTCTTTTCTTTTCTTTTTTAAAGATATATACATGTTCCTTCTTCTTCTTCTTCTTTTTTTTTTTACTTTAGAAAATATACATACACATGATCCTAGCCTAGACCTTCTTAAATGTGGACCACATGCAGTCGCAGATGACCAAACAATCACTGTCACCAATATTTGGAGAACTAATATCACATGCAACCAAAATCT
Organism: Coffea eugenioides; assembly: GCF_003713205.1. Taxonomy (NCBI): domain Eukaryota; kingdom Viridiplantae; phylum Streptophyta; class Magnoliopsida; order Gentianales; family Rubiaceae; genus Coffea; species Coffea eugenioides. Next base: position 27,329,261 of record NC_040036.1, on the reverse strand, counting down.
GTGCTGAGAAGAATGTGGATATTATAAACTACGAACCACTACTCCACCACTCCTCCACGCACACCCGTCTCAAAAACTCTCACTTAACACCCCTAAATCTTAGATCAAAACAATTATCCTCAAAATTAAAATCCGGCTCATATCAGGAATAATAATCAGAAAATTACTAGATTGAATAGAATATATATATATATGAATTAATTTTCTATACACTGACGGTGTATACACTTTCAATATTGGATGCATGACACATAATTCAAATTTTACATATGTGTCTTGCATCTAGTCATGATATTGTATACACTGTCAGTATATATAATATTTATTATATATATATATATATATATATAAGTATTCAGTTTGTGCCCATTTATGGACAATACAATATATATATATAAGTAATGAGGAGGGAACTGGTGGCATTGGCAGCAGTGGCACGAAAGGTCTTGTGTTTCGTAAGGTAAATCCATTTGCAAAAGAACAAACACATTTCTTTTGTTGTTTGGTTGCACTTTGGAGTTGAAGAACAGAACACATCGATAAGACCATCTAAAATTCTTGTCTTGCCCCGTGACGTAATGTAATTTGATTTCTTACATAGTAGTAATTAATTAGTAGACTCTGTGATTGATAAATTATTAGTACAAGTTAAACAATTCATATACTAGTATGAAAACCCGCCTAGAAGTTGATAATAGCAGCGTCCTTGAAGGGAGAAACCCCCATTAATGCAAAATGGATAAACAAGCATCAGTTCGATAACGCCATTATTGTCTCTAGTTTTTGTCTATGAAAAAGCAAAAGAATATGCCAAAGCCTATATGTGTTGGTAACGGGAGGACCATGGACGTGTACGTTTATACTTTATACCCTCAAACAAAGCAGCATAAATAAGTACCAAGAAAAAAACAAAATCTAAACACATTATTAATTAGTTTTGATAATGAGAATAACTTTGTTTAATTATCAAATTCATAAAACTTGAAGTTTGCATACTTAAGCACCCAAGAGGTTAAAAAGAACAACACAATTTAGGCTACATACAACCGTTACCCTGACTAAAAACCAGTAGACATTAATTACTTGATTTTGTGAATCAGGAATATTGCACTGTGCATAATGGTGACTAGAAAACAAGCTGAAGGAAGGGGCCCTCTTAAGATTTCCTTGCCTAAACTTTGCCACTAAAAATGGCAAAGTCCTATATAAAAAACACCACCGTGAATTGAAATGAAATGGATGCCACCTCTACGTGCGTACTCCAGCTTCAGTTTTGGTTAAACTAACTTCACGAACCCTTATCTATCAAAGTTTTGACCAAAACTTTTAGCTTACCAAGTTCAACTACGTCCCAGTGGTACTACTATATATATTAGTACTACTACACTCCAATAAATCTGAATCAACAAAAATTAAGTAAGTTTTTAAAATTCAATTCAAAACGATATTTGCTAATTAGGACCAATTTTCTCTTTATTGTAACTAAATCACCCCCTTAATTTTGCTAAAAATTAAAAAAAAAAATAAAATTCACCATCTAATTCAATACAACCACCAGCAAGCAATCGGACTAATTGCCCATCAATCACTCCACAAATTTTGCCAAAACCCATTCCCTTTGTGAAATTAAAAGTTGAAAAGAATTAGTATGATTATGGTTTGACTTGATAAGTAATCAACGCCAGGTTTTAAAAAATATATATATATATAAAGAAAATGGAAAAAATAAAATAAGTGGCTAATGAGCACTATCTACATTGTACTTTTTGCTAGATCCACTTCAGGGAAAAGAGAAATTAAAAGAAAGGGAGTGGATGCAGCAAAAATGGGTAACCGTCTGTGTATTGTGAATAGACTAAGTTGCCCTTGACCTGTAATTGAATTTTACAATTCATACCCCTGATAGCCACCGAAAATACTCGCCAATCTCCTCCCCTATTGGATTCGGATTCGCCTCCAGGTCCGCGACGGGGACGACCACGTCGTTCCGGCGACTGCTTCCGAACATGTACCTCCCGGAGCTCCGGAACGACATGGTACGAGAAGAGAACGAGAAAGAACTCAACCTGTCCACGTAATCTCTAAGCCAACTCCGACCGCTGGCCACCTCTGCAGCCAAACTCTCTCCCGGAGGACCAGTAACGGGAATGCCAAAGGACTCCTTGTCCGTCGAAGTACAATCAGAGACGCCTCTGTGATGCGTCGAGTCAACCGGAACCTCACATCCGTCGTCGACGATGTAATCAAATGAACCGATAGAATAGGACCTCCGACCGTCTCCCGAGGTGTCAGATGTTCCTCGCCGGCTACTTATACTACCTATCTCGACCCTGAAACTGCCGCTTCTGTTCACGTTGTTATTTCCATTGCTATTCATATCATTGTTCCTTTGAGTACCTTCAGAGGAGGCGATGATTTTGCTGAGTACGTCGGCATCTGATGCATTTACAGCAATCCGGCAGAGAGGACAAGTCAAGTTGGAGGCAAGCCACGTGTCAATACAATGAGCATGAAACGCGTGACAACACAGAGGTAGCAGTCGGAGTTGATCCTGGGGCTCAAATTTCGAAAGGCAGACAGCGCAATCCCCGGCGGCGAGCTTTCCCGTGACGGAGCCGAAAGTGAAAAGCGGCAACGAGTCGAACAAGCTGCTATCCGCTACACGACGGTCGTCTACGCATCCAGAAACCGAAATTCGCCGGTTCTGCAACACGACGTCATCCGCGACTGAAGTGGAAGAAAATGTGCGGAAAGTGCGGTGGCAACGGCGGGAGAGGAAGCGGAGAAGGAGGTAGATGGAGGCGGAGACGATAATAGCAGAAGCAATGACGATGATGACGATGATGATGAGGCAGAGGGGGAAGGGGAAGGTGAGGTGTCGTTCATGACGTCAGCGTGAATGGAGCTGTCATACTGAGGATGAGGGATGACGATGGTGGTGGAAGATGAGCCGCCGGGGCTGGCGGTTGTGATTGGGGGAGGAGGTGGCGGTGGATATAAAAAGGACATCTTATTTTCTTCTTTTTTTTTTCCTTTTTGTCGGAGACTTAAATGGTGAAATTAGGCAAGTAAATGTTGAAGAAGTTTATGGGGATGGGGGGGTGGGTAGGGGAGGGAGACGTGGTGAGTATTTATGAGGGACGGAGGGGACCGGTGAGGGGAAGATGAGGGAGAGGAGTGAGGATGAAATTAATGGTGGGCTGGGTGGGTTGGATGTTTTTTCTGAAGGACACGTGAGTGGCACGTGTCAGGAAATATTATTGATTCTACTGCTACAGTACTTAAACTACTACTAGTATTAGAAAGAAGAAGAAGAAAATGAGGAAGTGGAGATTCTTTGTCGTTTGGGTTGGGTTGGGGAATTGGAATGGCTTTGGTGTATTTGGGTGGTTGGTCATGGTGGAATGTAATAGTGGTTTCTGCCTCTGTGTGGGTGTTAATGGGTGTGTTTTTAGTTTGTTTGTGTGGGTGTGGAGTGGTTGGTAAAATGGGATGGGGCTTTTAGGGGGTGTTCGGGAGAGGAGGGGGGGGGGGGGTGGGTATCAGGCCATGGAGCTGGGAAGGGGAGGAAGAAAGGCGGGGACTGGGAATTGAATGAAACGTAGGGCAGGCGGGGCAGGAAGGAAGAGCGTTTCAGGAGGCTGCAGAGCGGTGTCAAATGGCCGGCCGAATGCCTCCTGCATTTACTGCTTCTGGATTTGGTCATTTGAGTAGACTGTTTTAAATTACCAAAGGCAAAGACAAAAAATGATGAGTCTTTGAGCCCTTAATAGTAGTAGTTTTTTCTTGTTTCTTCTTTTAATAACCCACCGGTTATCTGAATTAGAAACTGGAAGTAGCATATGTATTTGGACTTTGATAGAAAACGATTCTCAACCCCTCTTTTTTATGTTCTCAGAAAGAGGTTACAATTATGTCTTTTTTTTTTAATCTCGCAGCATGAAGTTTCCTGCTTTTCCAGTTAGTTTGCTTTGGACAGGGTCAAGATTATGTGAATCCAAGGCTTTTAAGCGTTTGGGGTCGGAGCATTTACAACCCTGCAGCCACTCACCTGTACAAAACAAAAGGAGGTGGTTGATGAAATATGAATAATGAATTGATTTGCTCTATAGCCCTCTCTGTCTTAGTCAGTCATCTCCAATGTCCCAAACTTTTACAGCAATCATGTGTTGTGTTGTTAATAGACTGAATTGCTGATGAAATGCAAGAAATGGGTAGCGGATTCTTGCAGTTTTCCCGTGATCTCTTGCCCTTGATTATCGATCAAACAACCCCTAACCTTCACTGTTGCTAAATTGTTGCTGAATCAGGCTACGCTAGAAGAAATGGCATACGGGAATAAAATATATATTTATGCTAAGCTTCTCTTAACTGTTTTTTTTTTTTTTTTTTTGTGGGGAAGGGGAGGAAATCAAATCGAAACTTTTCTTTTTGTCGCAAGTGTAACATTCCTATAATCTAAACTATCATAATTTAGGAGAAGAGAGAACCGATGGGAGTAGAAATTCCATCAGAGAAAGCCACATATAGATATAGTGGCAATTTTGGTGGGAAGCAAGGGTTGAATCCTTGATTTCCCAACACCATCAAGACTTAAGTGCTTGAGTGGTATAAAACTTTGCAATATGAGAAACTTCAAATCGATGAAATGAATTGCAAATCTGTGTAGTTTTATTTCTTAGGAGTAAAAGAAGAACGATTAAAATAAAAATACAAAACTTTCTTTGGAATTCGTCTACAGAAAAGGAGAAAAGTGCTTATTTTGGAAGTTGGAATGCATTGAGCACAGAAAATGTAAATTCAGAAAAAGAATATGTTTTCTTGAGGACTTTTATGGACACTGTTGAGAATAGAGTAAATCTTGTATATACTGATAGTGTATTGTCGTTGGATTCATAATATATGTGTAAAAAGTTGAATTTTTAATTCAAATTTTGTATTGTCGTTGGAGATTTTTTTTAGTATTTTTCTAATCATTTTTTACCTCATATATATCAGATTTCAAAAAAGTGTTATGATAATTTTTCTACAAAAATGCAATCCAAACAATTTTCACAGAAAGGGCGGGAGAAATTTGAGTTATAAAGCTAAAACTTCATTGTATACAAGAAATTCTGATTTAAAAAATCAACATTTGGATTGTGATTTTTCTTAGAAAAGTTTCGAAATATTCTCTCTACATAGTTCTTAATCACACCTTTTTATCTCGTATATATCATATCACCATAATATATTTTTCTACGAAAACTCCAAAAACTTGCAATCCAGATGGGAACTTAATTTACGAATTGTAGTATTCTGGGGCCAGCCATTATTTTACCTCATTTCCAGTCAACAACTGGAAGTTTTTGAAATGATCATCTGGCCGTGCTTTCATTTGTTGTTCACCTACACCAGCATTTTGCATTCATGGCGATGGGCCTTGTGACATGGAACCTTAGGCTTGGTCTTATACGAGGGCAAAAATGTCTCTGTAGCTTCTAAATTAATAGAAACATCTTCAAGTTCTTGCTTTTACATTCATTTCTCCCAGCTCAAGTGATTAATGTACCTAAGCAAGTTAATTAAGGTATTAACTACTAGTTAATTGTCTTAGTGAATCGACTCTTTTACTGCTTGCAAGCTGATTTATCTCAAATTAAAAATCATTAAAAGTTACTCTATATATATTTGTGTGTGTATTTATGTATGTATGTATATCTGTCCCCATGTTCCCAACACTTTCCCCTTTATAATGACATTCACTTATCTTTGTACTCGATAATTGTAGTTCCATTCAATTAATCCAGTGAAATTTCTATTACTTCCTCCATCCCACTTTGATAGTGCCGTTTCTTTTTTCACACAGTTTAAGAAAAAGTAGTTAACTTTGTTGGAAAAGTAAATTTAGATTGCTATTTTCCTAAAATACCCTCACATTAAATATGGTACGACTTTATGGAAACTTGAATTGATGGTAAAAAATGAATCAACTCTCGGGGTAGGTTTATAATAACAACTACTTACATTGAATAAGGGTATTTTAGAAAAATTAAAATACAACTACATTTTTCAATTGGAAAGTGGACTACAATTTGGGACAGATGAAAAAGGAATACAGGACTATCAAAGTGGGACGGAGGGAGTATTGTACATTCTTGTGTTTTTGCAACTAGAAAAACACATCAATTCTTTGCCAGTTTTGTCCCTGCTATTATGTTGCACATTAATCTTTCCCTGACTTCATAACTTCTGCCCATTATCAGCCAACAGAAACATTGTGCCTCTCCCCGGCACATACTTTTGGGATCTAATTTTGGCGTAAAGAAATATACTTCTTCCCATAAACAAAAAAGAAGAAAAAAGTTTTTAAAAAAATACTTCTAATCATAACCCAAAACTAATATCATCAACCATTTTTTAGACACTTGAGAGATAGTTATCAGCAAAACGAAAATTATCGATGCATATTAGCTATATATATATATATATATATGTATATATACTGACAGTGTATACACTATCATCGTTTGATTCATGACATATGTGCAAAAGTTAAATTTTAAATTCAAAATTTACATACTTATCATTCATCCAATACTGACAGTGTATACACCGTCAATATGGGAAAGATTAATCTATATATATATATATATATATATATATATATATCCAATTGCAGGTTTGTTTCGGATATATATCAATGTGTTTTTATTTTTATTTTTCCCCTTTCTTTTTTGCATGCGTGCATCTGAAACCTCTTTAATTAACCAACTAACAATTCTGCATCAATAATCAACTTGGTTTCCAGAGTTTTCTCATACTTGCACGTAATAGATCAATCCCTCCTCACTTTTGCATGACAGTAACAACGTAGCACCTATCTTTTGGAGCACCAATTCTGCTCATTACCATGAAAAAAGAAGGAAAAAAAAGAAAAGCATTGTTGACTTGCCGGAGAATTTCTAGCTTTTGGAAAGTAGGTAGATGATGATCAAGGGCCGTAAGATATACATATATAAGCAGCAGCCAAAGCACACCGACAATGAACCCAGTCCTGATGCTTTGCCTAAAATTTCAGTTATTCTTCCTTTCTACGATTGCAACACAAAAATATACGAGGATAGATAGGCTAACATATGATGTGTTGGTGTGTATTAGTAGGGTTAGCCAATGGCATTTTTTCTACATTCAAGGCTTCTTTTCAAGCATAAAGACTAAAGATTTCGGCACAAAACAAATCACAATATATTTTTTTAACTCTTTTTTTTTTAGTAAATTTTATATACAATGTCAGTGTATACACTATCACGGTTGAATAGATGACATATAACAAATTTTGAAATTCAAATTTAAATTTTGCACATGTATCTTATAATATTATTTACACTAACAGTGTATATAATGTTAATCTTTTTTTTTATAAGTAATATCAAATTAAGTGTACTATGATGTGTTTAGATCCTTAAGACCTGTTTTTCTGTGGCGCATTTGATGATGTATTTGCTGTCATTAGTGCAGCAGATGAATAGAATTAAAATTTCTGTAAAAAAAATAAAATAAAATAAAATCTCTAGCTAGGAAAGGGAAACCTAGAAACTTTGTAGAAAACTTTATTCAACAATAAATCAACCGACTAACAATTAGTGGACCTAGTGTAGTTATTCTGCCTTCAAAAATTAATGAACAAGAAAAGGACAGTTAGATGCTAATCGATGTCCAGTACTAGATGCAGGTCTCGGATCTATGACAGTAATTAGGTAGCCTTAGCGTCTGCGGAGTAGCTGGGATTATTGCAGATTGTTGGATGGATTGAGTCAATAAGCATTAATATTCACCCGCATAATTGCCCTATTATGATACCCAACTTTGGACCAGCTTAAATGAGTTTGGGTTTGTATTCTAAAGTCAAACTCATCTTATAGCAATCTCAATAATATTAGTACAATTATCACCGCTTAAGAGACCAAGCCAGCTGAAAAAAAAAAGTTAACCTATATATTGATAGAATAAAGGATTTTTATTTTTTCAATTTTGGTTCTATTTAATGTGTATCAAATCTTCACCAGTGCTGTTTGAATTGCTATTTTTAGGAGTTTTTGTAGAAAAATGTATTATAGCGATTTGATGTATGTGAGGTAAAAAGATGATTAGAAAATGCATTCATAAAAAACGTAAAAAATTTTTGGCGAGAACTAACAATCCAAGCAAGGGATACTCGTAAAAACACAAAAATGATAGAAAAGATCTCCAGCCCCTAGTCAAGACATGTACATGTAGGCCGTCCTGTTTGGATTAATATCTTTTGGAGTTTTTATAGACAAATATACTGTAACAATTTGATGTATATAAAGTAAAAAAAAATAATTAAAAAAAATATGTTCATAGAAAACGTAGAAATTTTTTCCTCAATGCACGCCACTTAACAATCAGAAATATACTTAGAAATTTACTGATAAAAACACAGCTTTCAAGAGTACAGTTGTTCCTGCTCCTCATGGAGAACTGTGGAAATACTAAAATGTTGCAGACCCAGAAATTGCGGCCTAAATGGACATATTATACAACCATGACTTCTGTATAATCTTTAATATATAAATATATATATATGACATAATAGTACTAATCATAGTTATAAAACCCGGCCCGGCCCGGCGGTCGAACCGATCAACCCGGTGTACCCGCCAGTAGACTGGGCCGGGTTCCTAATTAGATCGGTTAAGCACTAGAACCGTTGACTAGTCAACGACCCAGTGGTTCAACCGGATTAAACCGGAAACCCGGCCGGTTTTGTGAAGAAACTGGTTTTGAGGAAAAAATTTTACAAAGTTGTTGGCTGGATTCGAACCTATGACCTTGGGCAAGGTTTATGACAAGCTCCCCACCAGGCTACTTCGTTGCATGTTAATTAGTTATCATTCTTATGCTATATGAATGTTTTATCAATTTTATCTTTATTCTTTTTTATTTCTCCAAAACAAATTTATTTGGAATCATTTAATACAAACTTATGACCACCAAATTCTATAAATTATAAAATAGATTTCAAAAATAACATATTACATAATTTATTTTAAAGACAAATATTGTTTTTAATAATTTTTGCACTTAAAATTTGTAAGTAAACCTAGATAATTACACTAAACATAGATAAAATTTTACACTTAAAATTTGGTGGATCACTAATTAAAATTTATGTTTGATGATTCCTTATATAAATTAATTATTCTATAGCAAATTAAAATCAAATGAGCATTTGTTATGACATTATTTATTAAAATTTATATCATATATCCTATATAAAAAATTATAAGATATAATATTTAAATATATTTAGTGACCCACTGGTTCAACCATCACCCACCGTTGAACCCAGTAACCCGTTGACCCACCTCTCTTCGCCGGTCTCTTTCCGGGCCGGGTTTAAATAACTATGGTACTAATAGAAAAAAAAATTTCTATTAGTGCTACTAAACTATCTCCACTGTGATTTGTGAGTGTACTATAATTCTTGTTGCTATATAATAATAGAATCATTAATTGATGATAACTACCTCGATCATTAGACAGTACTCATGACTCTTCTCGTGTGTTGGAGTATGATATTGTATTATTGGATGGATGTTTGGAACTCAGCCTTTAGCCTTTTATCAACTTTCCCAATACGAAATGTAGCAGAAGAAAATCGCATGCGGGCAGGCTCAGAAACACATATCAGCATAATCATTTTGCTTTCTTGCTACTCTTTCTGGTTTGGGTTTTTGGCATGCACATTACATATGCTGCTCTGAAAGGAGTGCAATTTTTCTATTAAAAAGAGTGAGCAACAAGCCCGGGCGTATAGATTATGGATTCATCTTTCGTGTATACAACGGTGCACAGGTCAATGAGAGTGAATGCATGTCACATTTGTAAAGTAAGAACTTAAAGATTCATTCACATCATCCAATGTATATATCGTCAGTGTAAAAAAAAAAAAAAGAAATTTAATTTTTAAATTATACAGCAATATTATTAGTTTATTGACGTATTCTGCTAATAGGCGACTAACTGAAATCTTAGCGTAGACATTCTTACAGTAAAATTAATAAGACGGAACGGATGGATTGGATGATACAAGTTAGAGGGTGTAATTGAAAGTGAAATTGTGTTCAAGAACTCAGACTTGAGATATGAAACTTGAGTTAGCTCACAAGCTTGGCAGCTTTAGCTGGCAAAGATTAATAAATTCCACATTAGCATTCTGACTTTCTGAGCCCAGTTGCATTCCTGCTTGCAACAAGGGCTTCCAAGAATGCCGGATTTTGTTGGAACTCGTGCTGTTTGACCCTTTAAAATAAAGACAGACATTTTCTTTTTCTTAAATAGTGAGAAAGAGGCAGAGCTGTTAAGGAAAGGAGTGAGATGAATTTAGACTTACAAAAGCAAGAATGATAAAATAGCCGGAAACTGGTCATAAGCCCATCGTATTTTGCATATTTTAGGTTAGTTTTTCATGCTGAGAATGAATTACCTGACTAAATGTCCAAGTCAGTAATGGGCCTTCTTTAAGACACTGTTCTCCTAATCGGATTTTGCCCAAAAAATTTTATTTAATTTTGTTTATAGTGCTTAATAACCCACAACTAATATGTTTCCTTTAGATGGTTTATTATAGTTCACATAAATTGGGCTTGCTTATTTATAGCTAGTAAAAAGGAGAAAGAAAATCCTTTGCCTGTTTAGACCGATTTGTATTTAATAAAGAATGTCATTTCTCTACAACACCTTAGAGCTGAGCCTATTTCTTTGCATGCGTATTAAATGATTGAATTCTCTCCCTTTGCATCTCAGTTTTGCCATTCCAACTAGGCTGCAAACGAGTCGAGTCGAATCGAGTTTTGGTCTAATCGAACCGGATCTTCACTTAATTTTAGTAAACTCGAACTCAAGCTCGAACTCGACGAGCCGACAATTTCAAGCTCGAGCTCGAAAAAAATAAAAAATAATTATCTTATTTTTTTAAAAAATAAAAAATAAATATTTTATTTTATTTTATTTTTTTAAAAATTAAAATAAAATTTTTTTCTTAATAAAATAATAAAATATTAAGGATATATATGTAATTTTACTATTAAAATAAAAAAATAATAGTATATATGTACTTAAAATAAAAAAATATATATATATACTTAAAATAAAAAAATAAAAAAAAATATATATATATATATATATATATATATATCGCGAGCTAACGAGCTTAATATTTTGAGCTCGAGTTCGAGCTCGATTTCGACTCGAGCCGCTCGCGAGCCTCGATTCATTTGCAGCCCTAATTCCAACACACACCAGTTTTTTCGCATAATCTTTAGTTAAAACCTAGCAACAGTGACTCCAAACTAGCAAGAACTTTGCAGCAGCAGCAATTAGCCCAAAAACCAACACATAAACAGAAGATAGAAAAAGCTTTAGCCCATGGAATTACATTCATTGGCTTATATCATCTAGTACACATATAAAAGATCATTTTTTCAGCTTAGGTAGATAGAATGTAAGCTGTCATACTTTACGTTCATGTTTATACATGTGTAGATATCTATTTACAGTTGTATCATTGAGAGGGTATTCCATTATTTGTAACAGAATCTTGCTCTGGATCTTCACAGACATTGCATCTGCAGAGGGGACATACCCTGATGAAGCACAACAGAGGAGCAATAGTGACTATTGGTGTACAGAAAACAATGAGCTTCAGGAGAAAGAATGTTGGTGGACTTACCTATTTATTTCTTTTAGCCATTTATCAATACAAGGCATATGGTATTCGTGTTTGCAGGGAAGAACCCTTAATTTGTCCCCTTCCTCGTACTCGGCCAAACAAATGTAGCACCTGTATTAACATGAGTGTTCTGTCACAGTAGAGAAGTAATCCATGGAATGGTAAGGTACCATGCTACAACTGCTAGTGTCAAGTTAGTTTTTTGAACAAAGAATTCACAAGCAACTTAGGATGCAGAAAACAATTGAATCTCTTGCATAGTAACATATAAGTCGAACTACAAAGCCTGTCATTAGAGAAGGGAAGTTATTTAGATGATCTCAACAGGTTCCCAACGAACCCGACAAAAGTATTTAATGGGCTAAAGTGAAAGTATAACCTAAGAGATTTCTGGACAATGCAATTTCAAACATTTTAGCTGCACCACAATTATATGAATAAATCCCCTGTTCATCTTTACTTTTCCCTGATTATGCATATATAAACAAAAGCCAGACACTGGTGCAGAAACCTGTCAACACAACCAGAGGACACATGGGCGAGCTACAACTGAAAATCTCTCGTGACAAAAATTTACTCCCTCTCCTTTTCTTTTCCATTGGTTGATTAGCAATATCATTCTTGAAGCCCATGGTACACCTAACTCCCATGGTTTCTTCGTGCAAGAACAGATAAATGAATGATAAACCCCATAATATCAATCTACATGTCAGCTGGCCTAAAACATGCTTTGCGCTAAAGGGAACGTAACTACACAAATAAAGCCTGCATAAGACACATACAGCATGAATTCTTTGCAAAACAAACCAAATTAATGCAAGTTGGATCCTCCATCCACTAACTTGAGCAGACTTACTGTGGTGTATCGCCTGGCCTGGTTGCAGTTGCGTCTACTTTTGTGTGATATTTGAGAGGAAATGAGTCTACAACCGACTCTGGAGCTGGGAGTGTAAGCATTGACAGTGAGAGTGATAACGGCTGCCGATGAATCTCATCCAAAACCTAGAGATCAGAGCAGATAATGTGCTCAACCTATTTACTTAATTGAATAATAATCAATGCAAGGAACTAGAGCACATTGAGACTAGAGAGGAATAAAATACATAATCTTCTGGTGTCCCTTGGACATGCAAATCCAGTTTTCAGTTTGTTTCTTGTGACTAGCATTTCCCAACAACTAAGGTAAATGACAAAAACAAAAGTGGTGTTACTTTTACATCACAGTCACAGGTCAAACACATATGATTTATGTTAAAAAACAATTAGCATTTAAATAAAATTCTCCATTTGTCTTTCCAAAATCACTAATATTATGTTAATCTATCTGTTACATATACTCTCAATGACAGAAAGCCACAACAGGTCCAGAAGCAAGCTGTTGATTGCTAAATTAGAAATGTTATCAATGCAGACGGAACCTTTTGAGATATTGAAAAGTAACCCTTGAGTTCAAGTTCGTTAGAGTTTTGAATCTTCTTTCAGATCAAGTTAACTCCAAGTACTCTTTGTCAAAACCAAGAACCAGGTAAAAAGTACCAAACACTAAAACTGTCAGAGACAAGGAGGGGCTAATCTCTAGAACAGGACACTCTCTGGATCACAAATTCATACAAATACTGAACAACATTGTCATCCTCAATCTCATAATTGCTTTATGTATCTGTCTATTGAATGCGATGGAAGCCCACTCTTTACTAAAATTTGTCTTCAAAATTGAACACTCAATAAGTTGAAAGAAATAAAATATGATCTAGAAAAATTATGAGTATAACATGGAACGATAAGTAGGTTTTATATTGACCATTTATCTTCTCTTCAAAATCACTGCAGCTAAAAAGTTTAATGATCTACCTCAAACAGAGCTTCAGCGAGCATGATAATTCGTGAAATACTTGCAAGAGTACCAGACTCTTCAGCTGAGAAGAATGAATCACAGGAGCATGTACCGTCAGGATGAAGACCAGATGCACAAAAATCAGTTCGTCGCCCTCCCTCACCATGGCCAAGAACTCTTTCTGAAATCTGTAGGTGAAGAAAGGTGTACTCTTTCAACTGAATAAAAGGTCAAATATATAATAATACAATTCAAAGGCTGTATATAAATAGTTTGAAGACAACTAGCATCTCCTTCTTCCTTCTTGCCTCAGCAGGACACGAGTCAGCACTACAGACACATGTAAGCATGTCTCCATGATGTGTACAAAATGCATATGAACTTAGCAATCTATGTCACTAGGAAAACTCTGTTCGAATCCAATAATAATGATGTCCAGAGATTACCAAAACCAGACTAGAATAGGCATGAAACATCTAATATATCAGCAAATGAAGTTCATGTATAAAAAACCAAAAATTATATAAAGGGAAAGTGAAACATGCAATACAAATTAGAGTCATACATCACACGTAATACATTTCAGCTACATAATTACATAAATATCCACCTAATGTACATGATTGTCAAAGGCAGTGTAAGCAAGGCTCCAAGCCAAAGGGACATATCAGAAACCTCACTTCCCTTAGATACCTTGGGTTTGAGGTGCATGAGGACCTCCTCTATATGGTTCGAGATGAAGATTATCAACTTATAAGAATGAATATTTTCCTAAATGACAATGACCAAGAGATAACAAAATCTAATTCCTGCTCTTCCACAATGCAAATTATGTATTTTCTTTAGAGGCTTAATATTTGCCCATCCTTTCGTTATGGTCACTTGTGCTCATCATGTTTCAATGTTGCAGGATACCATTTGCACTGTTACTACTTTAAATTTGTCCATGTTTACCTTATTTTCTAGCTAATTGCCTTTTTCCAAAATCAATGTTATCTTTTTCCCAACAAGCTTCTGGATTGTAAATGATACATTTAAGTGTTTTTGTGCTTGCTTCGATCAGGAAGGTGCATGATCTAAACACCAAGCAACATGACATAGGAATTTGCCTTTTGCCTTTGACAACCAGGATGAGTGAATTGCCATTTAACTCTTGGAAGTTATCCTTTTAAATCTTCAAAACATACAATCCTGCCAAAGAATTCTAAATACCGATATTAATTCAGGTTAGCAGCCTGATTCAGAATTGGAAACGAGAATAAATTTTCGATTTGATAATGTACTAATGGATTACGAGACAAGGCTAAAACAGAATCAATTTAACAACATGCTGATAGGCCAAAATGCATAAATTCATGAGCAAATCCCAATTCAATGACCAAGCACCAACTCTATCTGATGCGATAGCTTGGAATTCAGATATAATATTCCTTGATAAATTCTGAGACAAGTCATAAACTTTTCAACCAGCAAACAAGTATGCAATATGGGTTTCTGCATATCAAATTTTTTACAGATTAAATTCAGGAGGGAATGATAAATCACCTCAGATCTTAAGAGCCATCTTCGACCACTTCTGAAATTACTTCTAGCACCCAGGTAAACAGAATCATGAAATACACCATCATAATGGAGATCACCACTCAAATTAAGAAGCCATCTGTCCTCAGATCCTAGATCATCAGCAGGACCTGTGGCGAAAACTATGGTTGGGGAATCACTAATCCTGCTAAAACTTCGTCTTGATAAAGCTTCCCAATATAGCCTCCTATTGTTCCTTCTTGCTTGACTGCTACTTATTTCAGCAATGCTACTAGATAAAATATTGGAAGGGATACTCACCACATCAAGATGAAGCAAATCTCCTCTTCCAAGATCTTGCTCACTACCTGACATACGAAATCTTGAACTGGAAGGCGTGTCCATTTCAGCATTACTGTTACCAGACAGAAGAAGACTTCCTAAAGGATCAAGGGCAGAAGCAAGGGACCTAGAATCAGAAATCTCAGAACCCAGAACTGCAACCTCATGATTTTCAAAACAATTGCCATCTGGAGATGAATTTCTGCCCTCTTGAGCAACATTTCTCCCATGTTCATTTTCTGAAATGCTCACATTTGCAGGGATCACACTTTGAGATGCCTGTTTACAAGATATACTAGCATGTCACCTTACTCATATCTGGTAAATAGGAACAAAATATAGGAATTACCTGATTGGGAACTAAATCTGTATGGTTTGAATGACATGTCTGATGGCCACTAGCTTCTCTATCTGGCATAGCATATTCTAGAGAGGCATTCTGAGTAGTGGCATTGCTGCTTGATGGAGTTGCAGTCTCAAGTTCAGAACTTGTGTACCCAGCTTCTGAACCAAATATTGTAGAAGATTGTGCTATTGAATCCGAAAAACTATCAGGAGTCAGATTTTCCACAGAATTGATTGTTGGTGATCCCCTTGGATAATCATCAAACTGCAAGTGAAGATCGAGGGTTGTAATAATGCATCAATGTAAGTTAAAAAAAAAAAAAGGGAAAGTAAAGTGGTAGTTTCATTTTCGATATCAACTGACTTCCCCAAGTACGTAGACAGAACCTGATTTCTAGGAGAATAAAAACAACAAGAACCACCAACATAATAAATCGTTCTATTAAAACTACTGTTTTATTATAAGTTCCGTTGTAATTAAGTCTGTGATGAAAACAAAACCATACAATGAAAACTTAAATCTCTAATAAACATGTTCTACACAATAGGGAACTCAACAACGACAACGATATCCAGCTGACCATCAACTAGAGACGCACCTAAATTCCATTGCCCCCTAAAAACACTCGGTTCACGTACAGGGCCAATCAAGTATTGCATTTACTGCCTCAAAAGGTGATGGCGCGAATTATAAATTTTTCCACTCATCTTTGGTAGAACCAAAATTGATGGAAGTTGTAGCAACAAAGTTTCCAAAATAAAAAAGAAGCAAATAACATGCTCAATCCAAATATGGATTATATTACTCTGTCTTTTATTTTGATGTGTTCATTCATGCTTACCAACTTCTACTTCTAATACCACAAACTGAAAAACACCCTCTGAATGATCAACAAGATGTGCAAATTTTACAGCCACAGGCCTTTCAGTAATCGATAATTAAACCAATATTTCCGCCCTAAATACAAACAGACACAAGACAAATGTAACAACCAGAGTCATCTCAAACATCACCATCAATATTAGTCTTTTAGTGAGGTCAACTCTCTCAAAGATTCATGAACAGAAACAACCAGAGTTAATTTTTTTCCCTATGCAGATATAGGGAAAAAAATTTTGTAGGCTATTTACAGAAGTTTTCCATATAGTACCTCAATTGGTAATCGAGAAGAAGAGGAACCACAGATGAGGAAAGATGGGAGCTTAAACTTGGTGCTCTTGAGTTTAGACCCTGGCCCAGATGGTTTTCTTGATGATGATGGTTCTGACGGCGGAGATATACGGCGACTGGCGCTTGAGCCCATGTTGAGTTTTGGAAAGAAAAAGGCAAATTCTTGAGGTAGAAGAAGAAGATGATGAAAATGGGTGGCAAGAGACTGCAGAGCTGAGAGTTGAGAAGAGAGAAAGAGAGCAAAAGCCAAAAAAGTGACGGTGAAGTAGACAAAGTCGTCGTCTGCTTTTACAATTTTTCTAGTCCTTTACTTGATACTGCTGCTAGTTACCAGTAATAATTGCAATTTTGGTCGTTTGTAGAGTAATACGACTGTATCAGAGTATTACTTGGATGTAGTTGTTGATCAGGAGCAAATGGTTTTCTTTTCCATTTTGTCAGCTATGTATAATAGTAGGTTCAATTTGCTTGCACCAATGAGCTAATAATTCACCTCTACTACAGATTTTATCCAAGAACACCAACAATAAAGAAATGTATAATATTTATGATCGTACATTTTACGTAAAATTTTTATTGCTGAAACCAAGTTTAATTTGTTAAATTTTTTTTCATAAAATAATTCTATATTAGTAGTTATAATGCTTATGGATAATTATGTTGAAAACGTATATTTAAATAGTCCAAAATAAAATAGTCCTGGGTGGTTATATTAACAATGCGTGCAGGTAGTTAAGATAAAAATAGTTTTCACAAGACCAAAAATAAAGGTTCATAAAATGACAATGAATGCTTATCTCAAACCTCTTTTCCCTTCCTTTATATATAGAGTATGAATACAGATATATATTTTAGATAATACAACTTGTTAAAAGTGGAAATTCAAATATTGTAGAATTAACCTTAATTCAAAGAATATGACCAACAATAAATAGGGTTTGTTTGGAAGGAATTTTTGGAGATTTTTAATAAGTATTTTGTTTTCAACACCTTTGTTGTGTTTTGTAACTCTTGCTTATTTTTTTATCACATATTTACATATATCACATTATAGAAAAGTATATACCTATAAAAGTTTCCTTCTCCAAATAATCAACAATTTTAAAATGACTTAAAATTTTTAACAAGATCCAAACATCATTTTCTAGTTTTAAATACTAAACTCAAAGAATTCCTACTTTTGTGGCTCTTTTTGCACCTTTACGTCTTGGACACTTGGTAATGGAGCTAATTTCCTTTATTTATCAAAATTTTTCACTTTACTCCTTCTGTTGTTTTGGTTAAATCAAATGATGCCAAGCTTGATCTTCTTGTTTGTGAAAAAACAAAACCCAGAAAAGAAAAAAAAAAAGAGTTAATTTTATATACATTAATAATAATGTGTACAAGTAAATTATTATAGTCAGATACATGTTATATAAGTAAAATTTGTATTTTAAATTCAAATTCAACAAATGTGTCATGCAGCTAAAACTGACAGCGTATGCATCGTTATTATACAGAAGATTAATCCGAGAAAACAGTGTGGTGATACATCCTGTAAACATTTTGAATGTCATGATGGTTATCAATTCTGATTTTATGTCCACAACTCAATTCAGACAAAGAGGAAGAAGAAAAATGTGGTAATAACATTTATGTAGTAATTATTGCTCCTAAAGAAATTGTGCACAATATACTCCAGTTCAATTTTGCCAATTAAAGTCATACAGATAACAAATACGCCATTATTTCTCTGTTGAAAAATCTCCCAAGTACTGCAAAAGAATAAAGAAGAAGAGGATCCAATTTTCCTACTCCACAGTCAGTCCACACTATACAATAAATAAGTAGTACTAATTTAGTGTCCTTTTATTTAAGCATTTAACCATACATAAAGAAGCCACGGGGGATTGGACAAATACGCCTCACCTAACCTATTGCGAATTGTGAAAGTGAAATTTTCCTTGAAACAAACAGTAGCGAACCAGACCGCGTCGCCTAATAGTAATAGTACTAGATTAATACTAGTTGATAATGATGTCTCTCTGTATTTGACCCCAGCCCAGCCAGCATGAGCATGGTTCAATTCAAGTTCAAGGTATCCATTCACATCATTATTATTGATTCTACTTTTTTTAATTAGTGCATTTGTAGGCTATGAAAGGCACTGAATCCTACTTATGATCACCAAATTCTCAACAAGCATGAGAAAAAGGGATGATCTGTATTTGAACAATTTATGGAGCCCACCACTTAATCCTTTGTTCTACTTGGAACATCACACAAGATGCCTACTTATCTCATGTGCAAATGTGCCCCTTTTTGTTTCAATAAGAATGGAATGGATTAGAGATTCACAATTAGTTTTATTAATGCAAATCGTCTATGTGAAAAAGGGTTTCTTCCCCTACCAAAGCTCATTTGCAGGAAATTCTAGGAAAAGAAGATTTAAGGCAAATATGCAGGTTTTGGAAAACTTTTGGCGGAGAAGAGAACACATAAAATAAAAGAAATATTTTGTAGAAAACGTTCAAGAAGTTAGAATTGCATGACTAAGTACACTTTGGCAAAATCTTGCTGCTACTTCATAAGAAATTTAGCATTGCTGTTCATCAGAACAAAGTTAGCCCAACACAGTCTAAAACAATTTACTTTAAAAACTTTTCTTTCAAAGAAGCTTTAAGGTACTAGCCCAGGAACCGAAGGATGTTTATTAACCTTCAAGCAAGTATTACAGCAAGTGTAAGGCAAAAATACTTAAATGCAGAAGGCCAACTATCTGGAAATTCGTCAAAATTTTTCCAGATAATACCTTTTGACTAACACAGAAATAAGTTAAATGGACCCAATAATCCACCTTAGTTGCCGAATCCACGAGTACATCATTCCAAATCCACTGTATATAGAGATCATCATGAGAGGTAGGAAGGGAAGTTTATTTCCAAGAACTACAGGATGCAAGAACTGTCCGCATATCTCAACTACCACCATGCCCATCAGATAAGACTTCCCAAACCATCCAATGACAAAATCTGCATTCCTCACTACTGCACTACTATGAGATCTTTCATCCCCTTTAGGCACATATGCTCCAAAATACGAAGACAATCCGAACCACATAAGTGCAGCATGTAAAAGCAGTAGCAGTACTTTTATAGGATACTCTTGTGCTTCATATAAAAGAGGGAACAATGAATAGCAGGATACTGCAAATGAAGCAGCAGAGCAGTGTCAGTCTTCAACTATATCAAATCACAAAGAGAGAAAAGCTGAAACAAGAGTAAGATGTTGCAGGCAAGTTTGCTAGTTGCATTCGAACTGGATGAGCTGCTTGCTTCTATCCACCGGTACTGCAGGCAGATGAATCATGTCTAGGGGTTTTCAAGTTGTGCACAGACTTGTCTGTTTACACCATTGTCGGTGTTCTGATTCATAGTCCTATACCCACTTTTAGTTTGTTTGGAAAAAATTCAACATATACAAGGACAATTTTCTAAGTAATGTCATAGAAACTCAAAAACCACAATGGTGTTTCAGATGTTAAACACAAACTCCAAATCAATTTACTAACGTGCAATGTGTAAGCCTAGACAATCTGCCATGAAAGTGAAAAAGCAAGAAAGAGAAAAAGGAAAAAAAAAAAAAAAAGATTCCATTTCATTAATTTATAGTACTTCCATACTCCTCGTAATGCATCACACACCTATCAGAAAATAGAACGAAAAGTCCATCTGTCTTTTCCATTCAACAAAAGGGCCACGGCATGAGCCAGTAACAGTAGCTCTCATCAGAAGCCTAACACAATAAGATCCCACACCATATCGTTTCCCAGAAAAAGAAAATGCATTGTAGGTGTGTATTAGTATGCAAGGGCGTGGATTGAGTCCCCTCTTCCAATTAGTGTTTGAGCAAATGAAATTTCTCACATATAATCAAATTTAGAGCTGTGTTCTAAGAGCACAATTCCTCATGCACATAAACAAGCGAAGTTACATACCTATAGACAAAAAGAAGTAATGCTTTGCATCCTCAACACTTTTCAAGGCAATGATTGCAAGAGGGATCACAAAATGAAGTGATGCCTTCTCATGAACATGCCACCCAAACATAAAGCCACAAGAATAAGCATACGCCACCAATCTAGTAACTGCACTTGGTTTGGGATCTCTCCAGGCCTTTAAAAGACAAGGGGATATTGAAAGGAGGACCAGTACCAAACTAATCAATGGGGTGATCTGCAATTCATTATGTTAATAGACGCTATGTAAATCCAAAACTTGGCAGCTAAACATAGAAAATTGAAATGTTAAATTAATTACGGAAAAAGTGCGCAGCCAAATCATTCTCTACAAGCATAACCATGAAAACTATAGATCAAGAATTTGGAATGCATAAAAAATATTTCGCAGATAGTCCTCTAATTTCTAGGCCCATTGTGTATCTAATTGCAGGACAATGGAGAGATACTGCAAATTATTGGATTTTAGATCATTGTATATTAATTAACTGATCAGCTTGACAGGGAGAAACTGAAAGATATTTGGTTTAGTGCATGTATTATAAGACTTCTAATGGATTTACCGTAGGTAATACTGCAAAAGGTGAGGAGTCCCCCACTAGCCCACCAGTGAATGATGCTGTTGGTGCTTTGACGTGGAACCCCATTTTTACAAGCAAGAATGCAAGCAGTTTATCGAACATGATATAGAACACCCAGAAATTTGGAGCCCAATAAGCATGACAGAGTCCTCTCCCAAAAGGAAACATGCGCCGTAAAACTTGATGTATCTGCAAGGGCAATATTCACAATTCATCCCAGTTGTAAACATATGTGAGTATAACGCACATACCTAACAATTATGCTCCACAAGCCACATGTTAGATCAACAAACTAAAATTAGCAGTTAAACTTCAACTAATAGAAATAGAGCTTAAAACTTTTTAAATCATGTGAAACAGTTTCCTGACCATGCCTACAAACATATGTGTGAAATTGACAACCAACACAGGGACAGTACTAGCTTCCACGATGACCAAATAAAGCTCCTCTTACTTATTAACTTATGCCAAGAGCCTAAGACAAAGAAAACTAACAATGATCACCAAGTCATTAGCTCTTCGTCAAAATGGCCTTTAGCTTTAAAATATAGATGCCTAGGAAGAAAATTTAAGCTCAAATATTTCTATCAACCAAAGCATTACGTAGTTCAAAGCCCATACATCTTCACATAGTTTATATTCTCCAGAATGTGTAAATACAATAAGCAAAACAGACGTTCTACTGCGTAATTAAACTACAGAAAGTAGCATACTTGTAACAGTTTAGTTTCTTCAAAATTGCAACATAAACCAGGCTTCCATGCAAATACTCCTAAAACAACTGCCGAAACAGAAAAATTCAAGCCAAATTAAATCTCGTCAGAAGCAATACCTGCCCATTGTACACGAAAGGACCATAAGCTGCCGCGAAAACGGCCACAACCAGACTCCCCATCACCACCAATCTCCCAAACCCCTTAACCAATCCACCCCTGCAATAATGCCTCAACAAATACACAAAGTAAACCGGCGCGGCCACCGCAAACAAGTGCTTAAAACAAAGCAAAACCGCGAAAGCAAACCCTCCCAACAAGTCCTCCCCATTCTCCAATGCTGAAAGCGAAATCAAAAGCATCCCCAGCAAAAACCCATTATACTGAAAATGCAGATGGTCCACAATAATCAAACCGGGAGCCCAAACAGCCAAAACCCAGATGAGATATTTCTGTTTGGGGTCGAGTTTCCGAGTAATTCTGTAAATTCCGTAGAACAAAACAGCATCGGATAAGGTAACGGAGACTCGTTGGAAGAGGATGGTTAGGTGGGATTTAGAGTTGAGGCCGTCAGAGAGGTGGACGATGGTGGGGTCCAACATAGAGGCGAAGAAGGAGAGGAAGTATTCGAAGTAGGCGAAGAATGGTGGGTAGTCGAGGGTCCATGGGCTGGTCTCGTCGGAGTACCATTGGGAGAGAGGGAGGGAATGGGTAAGAGCTAGCCAGTTGCGGTGGACCTCGAAATCTGTGCTGTGATATGCCGGAATTAGTAGGAGTTTTATGCAGGTGGCGATCAGGGAGAACCAGAGGAAGTGGTAGAGCTGGTTTCCGCATGTTTTTGGAATTGAGGCAGCTGGGATCTGTTCGTTTTGGTTTTGGTTCTGGGTGGTGGAGTTGTGGTGGAGTTTGCGGTGGTTCATGGCTGTAGAAAGCGGGGAGTGGTGGTGGCGTCAGCCTTGCCGAGCGGAGATGTTAACGTTTCATCTGATGGAAGAATATCATGTTTCCCCGTCGAGTTTTGACATAATTAGAGAAAGCTCCCCTCTTCTTAACTAATTACACCTACACCCTTTATTTTTCAGATACTGAAACAAGTCCTCCAAAAAAACCTTTGTTAGGGAAAGTTATTTAACCAAAAAAGGAAAAAGAAAAAGAAAAAGACGAACAAAGGAACTTCTAAATTGACTGAACTCTTAAGCAAGTTTTGCAGAGAAATCCATCCACAGCTGTTAGACCGTATCACCAATTTTGTTAAATTCTTAAAATTTGCAGACTAGGGGACTGTGGCAATGCTAAGAGCCTACAAAAAAATAAAATAAAAAAATCATGTATATAATTTAAAGTATCTATTAGGTTAAATCTTCCATTAAGCTAGATAATAAAGCACCGTGCACAAATTAATCTGAGACTGCAAAGTTATTAAGTGTTCACCTTGCTTAATTGTACAGAGTCCTGAAAGGGAAAAACAGTATACAATTGTAATCACAAATAATCTAGTAGGATACTTTGCAGAATCCAAAAAATGGTTCTCTTTTCGATATTTAAAATGAATAAATGTTTGAACTAGAGAGGTTAGCCTTTTAATGGTGATATCCCGCCACGCCATCCATCTGGGACTAGATAGAGATAGTCATCTCAAAGCTGGTCGGTATTTCATTGAAGACCTTTTAGTTCAAGCTGGTTCAATGTCGGGGAGGATACTGTAGATACAGCCAAATCATCGTATCGATATTGAAATCTTAACATTTGAGTGTATTTGTGATAAATGAACAATTTTATCACTTTTTTGATGAAATAATTAAGTTTTGTCCAGACAAATCAAGCACGTCTGAATATTGATTTAAATCTATTAAATTTAAATATCGAATTTGATAATTAAAAGAGGTCTAAAACTCTATTTGCTATTGAACATTTCGGTGATTTTTCTCTCTTTTTCTCTTTCTTTGAATACCTCTGGTCCGGTTCAATTTAAAAAATCAAAGAATTAATTGAATTGATCAAAATCAGTCAAGAATCGGTTAAACCGGTAAAAATCGAAAGGTTCAACCGATTTTTATTAAGTATTTTTTTTCTAAAATAAACATTTTAGTTTTATTCAAAATTATTAATACTAAAAAGAGTAAAAAAATTATTAAACATTTGAATCGGGATCGAACCGATCAAATTGTGAACTAGAACATTTTTCGGTTCACTCTTCGGTCCGAGTTTAAAAACATTGTTTGGGTCATGGATGTGATTAGTCCTTCGGCGACATTGTTTTGAATCCAGGTCTCAAGGGAGTGCGGTAGTATGATTCAGGATTTGCGTGCATCAAAACCACAACTCGTAGCAAAGAAACAAGTTTGGAATATGTTATGTGATTAGTCAAGAATCCAAGTCAAGGGAATGGGTTACCCTTAAATATGATTCATGAATTGCGTGCAACAAAACCATTTAATTTCGTACAACTTGTAGCAAAGAAACAGGTCCGGAATATTTATTGGGGTATCGATTTTAGAGTCCATTCACCCACCTTCGGCTTTTTGACTTTTCAAGACGCGGCTTGGGATCTCAACTGAAGTCAAGGCTTTAAGTTTTGTCAACGATTTGTACAGCCAAGTACATCACAGACTATCTTAATAGTCAATACTTAATACTATAAAAGAAAATAATAGTAAGTAGTGGTATTTACTCGCATAATTATCACCTCTCACCAAGTTGGAAATGTTATCAACAAAAAAAGAACTTGTCTACAGGAGAATGCTAATCGAAAAGTCAACTGCAATTTGTTGTCATTTGATTTATGATTAAAGGCATCACCGTTTGTACCACACAGTATTTGTTTCCATTTCTGGACCTGGATAGCAAGTTGGAATGGTGTATTAAGCAAAAGCATCAGAAAGAGTGATAACAACAATAATGCAACTATCCAACAAAACTCTTCGTGTTTTACGCTTTTCCCCACCTTAATGAAGTTCTGAACAAGATCATAGACAAGATCCATGAGCACCATGAAAAGAAGAAGAAGAAAAACAAGAAAGAAAAGAATCACGGGTCTGGCGGCCATGATGAGCACCATCACGAGGAACATAGTGAGAGCGAGTACGAGGAGGAGGAGAGTGAAAGTGACAGCAGCAGCGACGACAGTGGCGGCGACGATTAGATGGCTTCTTTTCTGCCTTTTCAGTTTTCTGTATCTTCTTTTGTTCATTTTTGTTGTGCTGGAATGCTTTGCTTGTGAGTTGTGAGAGTTTGCTTTGGAGTTTAAGCCTGATTATTTCAGATGGTGTATTGTATACATGACTGCATGTAGATGCATTGATGCAGCATGGAGATGTACATTTTTCATCTTTCTGATTGACTCAATTCAACATTTAGCTTTCATGATTGGGTTTTCAATACTTACTAATTATATTGAGTTGTAATATCTCCTTGTTAGTACGTAGAAATTAAGCAATAAATCGATCTTAATCTTCTTGAGTTTATTAAGGATCTATTCGGAACTCTTTCCTGCAAATGTAGTCACCATCAATTGATGCTATCATGATTATCTGTTAATACTCTATATTGTTCAATTATCCGGAAAACATCTAGTGTCCATTTACTAAATTGGTATGATTAGTGGCGCATTAGTGTCAATTTGGATTTGTAGGAATCATGCTGACTAGAGATGTAGCATGTTAATTTCTTAAATCCGGAGCTGAATAGATTTAAATTTGATCGATCAAGTCTACATTTAAGGTCATTTTGATGCATGGATCCTTCCTAAATTGCTGTCTTAGTTCATAACTCTTATATTAGAAAATTAAGGTCGACTTTACTCGAACAACGTAACATAAGAAATTCAGTCATACTGGCACTCGTACTCGCCTCATTGCATTAACTATCAACTATCATGTATGCCAATGGGAGGTCGTAAATTTGACTTCTGCATGTGGCGCATTGAAAAACTCTAGATCAGACGATCATTCTTGAGTAAGAGTCAGACTCTGCAAGCGTTCCTTAGACCAAATTTGAATTAGTCTCACTGAAGGTGGAGATACCGTGTGTTCAAAGAAAACAAAAACTATCATGTTTGCCTTCCTACGAAGAGCAAAGCCAAAGACAAGTTTGTCAGTTCGCATGAACCATTTGCTAGCTCCTCTAGCTCTTTTTTGGTTTTCCATTTTGCAGGACGATCATCAAAGACTCTGACTTGGCCTGTTTTAGTTCCAACTTACTTCTTACTTATATTAATGACAATTTGACTACGTTTGCTTCTTTGTTCCTTCTTGATTTGGTCCTTGAGAGGGAGACTATTATTAATTGCAGGTGGACATTGGATCTCCCTTTTGTAATTGGCAAGTGGAATGAATTTTCTTATCCTCTTCTTTTTTCTGGTCAAGTGCACTGAATATTCTTCTATAAATGACATTGGTTCTCCCTTTTAGGGCACTCATTATTCAGGTGTTAAATTTTTAGAAACATTAGATTAATTAAGGAAACATATAAATACAAGGAGATTAATTGTGGAATGTGTATAAATGTAAGGAAAAATAATAATTATTAACGTGTGTAAATACATGATACATTGGGTGGAACGTATGCGTATTAACGAGTGTTTATTGGGTACCCGTTAGAAAACTCCATTTTATTATCCGTCTATGTGTGGGATAACGTGATCAGCAGCTTGTTTTCCCTCAATTAACATTTATGAATCTTATTTGTTTGGCTGAACGGATTATTACTGGCAGCTGCATCTTTCTAATTTCGTCAAAGATGGATGAATACAGTTTCAATGTTTAGTGTTATTCAACAGAGACCGTAGGCCAGGATATACTTTTCTCTACGATGTTCAACAACATTGTCCTCAAAAATCTAAAGAACAAAGAACAAAAGAAAGGAAAAGGAAAAGGCTTAAAAAAGGGGGAAAAAAAAAGAGGTGTTATGCAAATTAACAACAAATTAGTCGGACGGAAAAAGAATGTGAGTATCTAGGTATGATCATAAATTAAGTGCAGCACCTTTTAAGATTGTCGACGCATCTGAAGAATTTAATTCTTGCTTGATTTGAGCGGTATTATAAGAATTTTTGGTATTACTTTATTTCGTTATACAATCAAATTATTAAGAATTTTTCTAACAGGTGCGAGATACTCATTAGTATCCTAAATGACACCTAACTTACCATTTGGATATACTCTTTTATTGTAGTCCAACATTTAGACATTTTTCTAAATAAGTTTTATTTTTACCAAAAGAAATAACATGTCCATCTTAACTAAGTTGAAAGATAACTCAAATTACCCGGTATTCAAGTCAATCTCCAATCTAAATTTTTTGAGTTTGACTCAAGCTCAATTCAATTGGAATAAAATTCGAAATTATGTGTAAAAATTTCAACCTATATGAGTTTGGCTTGTAAAAATTCGTTTGAACTCAATTCGACAAATAAATAAATCAAATTTAAACACAATTTAAACTTGTTAAAATAAGCAAATAAATTTGTACATTAGACTATTCAACTTGATTAAGTTTATTCACGTCCCTACTCTCAACGGATGCCCCAGGCACACATTAGTCAAGCCCAATTGTTTGTTGCCCAAGGCTGGACATGACAAGTTGAGATATGAATATGATGATAATTAAAAAAAAAAAAAAAAAAAAAAGGGAAAAGTCTTAGTAGACAAGGGATTGTTAAAGTCTTTGAAAACCGTAAGTTACCAACGAGTTGATAATCACTTTGTATAGTTTTGTATAGGTGGTTGAATTTGACATTTTGGGTTTTATTTTTAATTTGTTCATAGTTAACTTTGTGAAAAATTGGATTTACTCGCAGGAGTTTTCAGTCAATCCACGGGGGAGACTTTGCCAAAATATTTTTTTCAAAAAAACAAATTGCCTCAAATTGTTCAAAAATTTTCTTTGATTCTCTTAAATAATTCTTTTAGATCCTTTTGATTTCTTGGGTGTGTTGATTTTTAATTTTTTTTTTTTTGAATTATTACTGTGATTAGAGACCAAGAAAGATATGACAGAATCGACAACTATTCGAGATGAAGAGAAGAAAAGAAGTGGAAATGAATTTGATGCATAAGGTTCGATTGTTTCCCCTTCCGGTTCAGCGATTCCATGCATCGATCGACCTCGTGAGCAGCTTTCTTGCGCTGTCAGAGCCACAAAACTGCTGTCCTCTTTTTTTATTTTTTTTTCCAGAATCAGAAGATATGGGCAAAAAGATAATAAGTTGGTGTCTAAACCAAGTATTGATTTTTTTTTTTTTTTTATGTTGAGGAGTTGTCTGAATATCCTTGTCTCAAAATAGATAATCTTATGCTTTATGTTGACTTTGATGAACAAACCCATTAGTGGTTGGGTGTAGTCCCATCACTTTCCTTTTTTTTTTTTTTTAAATCAGTAATCAAAGGAGAAGGGGAATTTTACATAATACTTGTAATAGCATTTCCATTCTAAAAAATTTTATTTTTACTGAAATTTTATTAGCATTGTATAGTGGCAAAACTACAAAGACGTTATGAGAGATCAAAATTCTTCTCCAGCTTCTAATGAATGCCATTAAAGAAGAGGAAGGGAACCAATATTCAATGATTTAGTTGATATAACTTGATTTGTTGTGAATGAGAAATTGGTACTTGAGCTTAATTATTTGACCAACTTTCTTTTTTTTTTTTTCAAACCTTTGTATATATTGAGATTTTATTGACAAAATTTGATATGACATACATTGTTTTCTAGGCTGGAGATGATCTCTGGTTTAATATGCTTTTTTTTTTTTCTGGGTCACAAGTATGAAGGGCTTTTGCCCTTAAAGGCTTGGGCAGTATACAGGCACTTTTAGATACATTTTTTTTTTCAACAATGCTTGAAAATCTGAAAGGGAGAATCCACTAAACTCCACTGGCGAGGCTTGAACTCAAGAGAATTATATATTAGCTAAAGGTAACATGTGGTTTTTAACCAAAAGTTGGATGAAAACTAGGATGTGACTAGATGAACTCATATTGATTATTCGACGGTTTTTTTTTTTAAGGATTGATCATTAGACGAAGTCATCATTGAACTCCAAAATTAGTTAACGGTTATAAATTTTGATTACAATCCATTTATTTTTGCTCAATTTGCTTAATGCTAGCTATTACATGTAAATGCTTTCTATTTTTCCTTAGTTTGGTAATTTAAATTTTAACAAACCAATTAAAAAAAGATGGAGTATCAATTGCTTATATCAATTGTTCACATTTGTCAAATGTTGACAAATGCGAGATCTTTTTTTTTTTGGGTTGGTTGAAAATTTAAAGAGACTCTGCATTCAACAAATGTGAACTTATAGGGTTCGCATTTGCTGAACAAAGACCCTTGATGCAATTCTAGATTCAAAATACCCTTTTTGTAGAAATTTTTAAAAATTTATTACCATTTTGGAAATTTCTCGGGTTCGCTGCACCACGTTTTTCATTGACGTAAAGGTGGTCTCGCATTCCCGCGTCTCTGTTTAGATTAGACCGCGTTACATCTCTAGCGCTGCTACCAGCTGCCTATATAAAGCGTGCTACCACTTTCATAATGAGAAGAGCAGTAGACAATGTATTCATTGAAAGTGAGCAGAGAAAAAAAATGTCCAGGATTTTGCATAAGGTAGAGGAGACTCTTCACATTGGTTCAGGCAAAAAAATGGAGGCTGACAAGCGCCATGGAGAGAAGCAGAATTCAGAACACGGCGGTAGAAACAATATAGTGAATGGGTTGATGAATAAGATCAGTAACAAAATTCATGAACACCATGAGAAAAAGAAGAACAAAAACAAGAACAAGAAGAAAAGGATGGCTAAGAACGAGAGAGAGGAGGAAGTACAGGAAGAAGAAGATGAAGAGGAAAGCAGCAGCGAGGAAGAGGAGGATGGCGCGGATGATGATTAAAATTTCTCCATTGTTATTTTTTTTTTGTTTTTTTAAATCTCTTGTTTCTTTCTTTTAAAGCTTTTTTCTTCAGTAATGTCAATCCATATTGCTGTTTTAGCTTTTTGATCATCAAGTTGCTGCAATGTTGCTTTGGTCTGCTTTTTCTTATTTCACTTTGAGGTTAATTAAATAATACTTGATAGGCAGATATTAATGGTAAGCCCATTATTACGTTTAGATGTTGAAGTTTTGGGAGAAAATTATTTTTTGTAAACAATGAAGGAGAAATTTATGAAACACCCCATTGGATACCACGAAATTTTTTTTTTAGCATGGACTGATAATGTCGCCAACTTATATTGATAATTTATTTTTGCGTGTGATTAACAACTTCTATTGGAATTTTTTTTTTTTTTGAATTTGAAATCTCTTACTTACATTCCTACCCCTCGAACAACCAACCCATCCCTGCCCTCTGCGCGATTAACAGCATCATCCCGCATATTCTTATAGGAATGAAGATATTGTTACAACATCATCTGATCTGATAATTGAAACTAGATTTCATATAGTTAATCATCCATGATATAGCCACAAATAGGAAGAGGTTTTCTTGTAATGGAAGTGGACATCTGTGTGAGTACGTAGACGGACACAAACAACAATTGTACGTGAAGGCAAATTTCAAACAAATGAGCATTCTGGTTTTTCGAGTAGCTAAATAGGTGACCTTATTGTTTGCTAAGGCTCATGCATCATATAAAAACATCTAATTCTACGTACCATTGATTTTAGCTATTGGTTGGTGCTGCGAATAGAAAATTTTGTAACAATGTACGAAAATTTTGATAGCCACTTTTTTTTTTTTCATTTGTTGGTACGCCATTACTGTTAAACAAATCCTATGTCTAGTTGTCTGCAGTCGATGAATATGCTGGTAATTACAAATTAATAAATCATAATTCATGCCATCGCAGCACTAGTCTACTAGATGAAATTCTTTTTTCATGAATTAGTTTTTTTGGCATATAAAAATTAGATATTACAGTTTGAAGTGCAAATATTTGATAGATTAACTACTCTTGTTTTGTTGGGGGGAGGGGGGAATAGTCGATACAAAGCAAACTAGGATTATCAATAGGGTCAGACTAGTCCAAATTTGGCTCGTAAAAAGCCCATTAAGCCTTACGTTTAATGGGGCCGAGTAGAGTTTGAATCTAAATATTAGTCCCGAATTAAATATGAGTTGAGTATGAGTTTTACTAAACTCAAGTCTAATTAAAAGCCGGCCTGTGTATTAGTACGTGTATATATGTGTGTGTATATTATACAACATGTAATTATACATATAATAACACAAACCATTAATAACTTATATAGAATTTTATAATAATTTATGAATATTAAACATATATTATATATAATTATGTATTTAATTATGAGATTGGAATAAACTAGATTTGAGTCCAAAGTTCATAGTAAAGTGTGAGTCGAGTTTCAGTGTTCTAATTTAAGGGTACGTTTGATAAAATTGAAACCTGAATATTGAAATATGAAATCTAAAATCTAAAATTTAAATTTATTAAGTTATCGAATTATTAAATATTAAATTAAATGCATTTGAATGTATATCACATTTGCTTATATTTGGAAGCAAGTTTTGTCTAGAAAATTTAGTGCCACTTAATTAATTCAGATATTCAATTTTTTTGTTATCAAACACATTTGAACATATTAAGATATGAATCCATTAAATTTAAGTGCTGAGTTAAATTATCAAACAAGGTCTGAGTCTAAATCCGAAAATCTGAAAACTCTAATTATTTTGTAACTGGGAACTTGAGCTTGTGACCTTGTCAAAGCCTAGCTCATGGATCCTGATTGAGAGTGCTAAGCACAACCCAGTGGACCCTCAATTTTTGTGGAAACAGTTTATATGGCCTCGAGGTTAGAAGTTCAATCATTAAAATCAATTTATTAGTTATACTAGATCCCTGGGTCTTTCTACTGAACCAAAACTTTCAAAGTAGTAACCCTTCTTGCTAAATGCAAACCACCAAGGGTTCCAAAGAAATGCTTTTGGACTCTTTTACCGCTATTTGACTATTTCCCCTTACTCGGTGATAGTAACCTTTTTTTTTTTTTTTTTTTTTTTAAAAAAAAGGATCTGATCCCGCTTCAAGCCCCAACCCTTATTTGGGTTGTTGGGTTATTCCTCATTTTTGTTACAAGGGTCGAACTATGGTGGATGCCCTAACTAGGGACTACACCACCAGGTCGGCTACCTTGGAGGGACACTCGGTGATAGTAATCTGGTATGCTAAAATGTGCTAAATTAATAGAGGGTATAATGCTCCCCTTTTCCTTCCATTTAGGACTGTCCATCTATAGACATGGACATTATTTTTCTCATAATAGTAATTCAATGCAATCCACATGTTTCACCATGCCTTATGCAACATGTATTTCCTTCCAAAAGCGAAGAAATTGAAACAAAGTTGTATTCAGTCACATGTGGATCATGAATCATGGTTGTGATATGAGTAATTGAACATTAATTAAATAAATCTAAAATAATTTAGTTATTTCCAAAATTTTAAGCTTACTATAGCTTAATCATCAATTACTCCCAACCACTAGATGATAATGCCCAACTAGCCTAGTGGACCAGAAAATCAAGCCACACTATACTTTAGAAGGTTACTAGAAGTCATTATTGGAAAGAATTGGCGATTACTTGATGTGTTGTAAGAAATTGGATGAAGATTGCAACCATTATCATAACAAAGTTGACAATAATGTACCAAGATTGTGCGAGGGTGTATAATCATTATCCCATAAAGTACCCAAAAAAACCCCTCATTCAACATTGATTTATTTTTTCAAAAGTAAATTACCCGATTACCAACTGAACTTTTAAAATGGCATATTTAACATTCAACATTTGAGAGTAGGAAATTATCCGTTCAATTTTTAAACATGTATATTTTCAATCATTCCATTTTCTTTCATTGTCAAACGTCTCAAGACTAGCACAAATCACGAGAAATAACTAGAAAGCATATTTGACGGTGAAAACAGATGAAATGGCTCAAAATATACAAGTTTGAGAATTGAATGGGTATCTTTGTACTTATAAAACTTGAATGGTTAGAGATATATCAATTCAAAAAGTTGAGTGGGTAATCGAATAATTTACTCTTTTTCCCTTTGTTTTGTACCATGTATATCACCACTTACTAGTAATACAAACAAGGAGGGATGAACTCCAAATAGGCAGAAAGACTGAAACAGACTCTCTCTCACTTCACCGTTTCCTTTCACTTCTCTCCGACTTGCGAGCCGAGCGAATCCCATTGTCTTCCAAAAATGCTTCGCCACTTCACTACCCGCCTCCTCTCTCGATCCATCAAATTCCGGCCGTTCTCCACCGACGTCGCGGCGGCCTCGGCTGCTGATGACGCCTTTGTTAAAGCCTGGAGGAGTACGATCCCTAATTTGGAACCACCCAAGACCCCTCTTTCCTTCATGCAGCCTCGGCCACCTGCTCCTTCCACCTTGCCGTCTAAGCTCACTGTCAATCTTGTCCTTCCGTACTCTTCCGAGTTCTCCAACAAAGAGGTCACTAATTTTACAATGATCCCTATTCGTCATTTGATTTTTTGAAAAGGCCTTTTTTTTTGTTTTAAGTTTTTCTGTTTTGGGTTTTATTAGTGTTTTAATTATGTTGGTTTTGCTCGCATGCTGTGAAATTTTCACTTGGTGTTTGGTTTTTTTTTTTGGATTTTTTTGTTTTTTTGATCAAATATTGGATTATCTGCAACCAAAATTCTTTCGTGCATTCATTTAAAGATCGGTCTACGTGGGCTCTATGTGTTGTATTGTTCATTTTGTTTAATTGTTCAGGATTATGTCTGTAGAAATTTATGGCTGTTGAAATACTCGTGTAGTTTGCATATTTTAAGTAGCTCTCTAATTTAGTGGCCATTGCATTAAAGATGTATGTATCATGTCGAATTTGTTACATAATTCTGCTCGGGACCATGTTTTGAGTTGGCTGAAGCAGAATATGTGCATATGTAGAACATACATCAAACGTCAAATGCATATATTTACCTATGTTTTCAAGTAAAGCGATTGGCTTATAAATTTTTGACTATTTTGGCCAATTACGATGCAAAAGTCATGTTTTTCGTTTTCCTTGTGTTGTACCATTTGGACCCATAAATTTTGCCAAAACGCAATCAACCACTGTGGTGATTGGTGAGGCATAGATTAAGTGAAGTTTGTTTGGCGGTTGGTCTTTTGGAAGCTTTGTTATTCAGGGCTTCCTTGTCAAGTCTCTTGCTATTCTGACTTGTAATTTTGATGAGCTGGATTGCATACATTCAATGAGAGGGATGGCACATTGTAGACATATGGCATTGATCATGATAATTAGATGTTGAAATTTATCTATCTTTGGTGATCTTAGGAAAGAAAAACCACTTGTTTTCCATTTGAGCTACTAAAATCATTTTGAGGTGAAACTGTTACAGTTACTTTCATATGACATTGAGGGGGCTAATTTTGTGTCATCTTATGGTATACTTGTGGTTGTTACTCTTCTAAAATTCCTTCCTTCTACAACTGAGTTACATATATGAAGTTCAACTAATTTACACTATCTTTTGTAAAACTCTGTTTAACTACCTTTCATTTAGTTGGAGAAACCTACTTAGATGGAATTCTTTCAAATTAGCCAGTACTTGGGTGCTAACACATCTGGACTGTAATTTTCACTAGCTAACAGAACAATTTCAACTCATTTTCAAGTTGCATGGCAATATTTGACTCAAATCTTTTCAGTGAAAGATGGCTTCTTGAGTTGAATTATCAATGCTTAAAATTTAGTGCGACTTGGAAGATTTTTCCAAGGTAAGGGTACTAGTGAACCTGAGGACAGAAATGGTGTGGCTTTTAGGCCGTGGAACGCAGGATTATGTTCCATAGGTTTTGTTTTATAAATTTGTTTTTATCCCCGATAAAAATACTGCATAGAAGGGTCAATGATCATAAATAGTCAAATTTTCATGTCAAGCCAATTTGGTTCTATGATATTCTTAACTATCTTAGCCTGCTTAAGCTGTTGTTAAACTAGAAGGCATTTTGGAGAAACTTGTTGATTTTTCACCTATTCCTTGCATGATATGAAATGTCTTGCTTCATGCCTCAAGTATAGATCAATTAGCTTTCTATTTTTTCAGTTAGGAGCAAATGCTGATTTTTGTCATTGTGTGTCGGACTGTAGGTTGGATCAGCTCACTTACATTCTGGCTTTTGTCTCGTGTAGTTAGTGACTATAGAAATTGTCAAGCATTTGCTTTTGCATACTCTGCAGTATAGGTGCAAATTATTTAGTTCCTTCAAACATGAACTTCTGTAGAAGTCAAAATCAGGAACGTTTACATCTGAGTTGAGGCTTTATCGTTTTCTGGTATTACGGTTTTCAATGTTTTTGCTTTTGTTTTTAACAATGTATACTGAATGATAATGATGATGATGACGACGAATAATTTATATACCTGCTGCTGCTGGTTCTGTATTTCATTTTCGAGTTCTGTGGATCTCTTGTATCTGAGGCCTTAATAAGAGGTGAGGAGAATATATGCTAAAGCTATTTATGGGAGGGAAAAGCTCAGTTTTTGCATTTCAGTTGGGAATCTTAGCTAGAATACATTTTTCACAGCATGCACTACATGTTGCATATAAGTGTTCAAATGTGATGACTTTATTGCAGTATATCTTCATCAACTAGCTAGATAGAAGGGTGAAAGGCTAAGACGTATTACAGTTCTTGGATTCATGTAATGCAGAAGTGACTTGATATATCCTATGGCTTGAGATGCCATACTATTATGAAAAATTAGCTAAGACTTTTTTAGGAAGAAAGAAAATGCTTTGCCATACAAAATGATAGACGGGCTTCTGCAATTAGGAATAACTGATGCAGGTAATAATAAGCTTAAGAAGCATATTTGCGGAAAGGTATCTTAACTTTGCTGTAGGAGTTCATTTCAAGTTGTTTTAGTTAATACAGTCATGCATGGCTTTTACTTTGTGCTTGGACTATTGGTTTTTCGAAAGTTTAATGCTTTGTGCAACTTAGGTATAACCCTTAAGCTTTAAAGCTCCTTTGGTATTACTAGGATTAGAATTGATACGCTGGTATTTTATGTTTAAGTTGGGAGTGACATCTGTAGTACACAGCATTAGCTTTGGAAACCAGCACTTTTGGAATATTTGTGTACAATCTAGGTGTCAAGACTCCTTGGAAATTGACAAGTGCTACTTATCTGATAATATCTTTGCACTCAGTCTTGCCCATCGAAGCTCTTCCTTCCTGTTCTCGATACTTTTGCTTAAGTAGATGTGATTATTCCTGCCACTGTGTTTTATGCTTATCTGTCAACCTAAGCCTGCCTTTTTCGTTCATCTGTATTATAATTCTGTTTGGATGTGCAGACCAGAATTTCTGTGTAAAGGAGAGTGGCATTGTGTTACGCCTATGAAATTACAAAATTAAATACTTTTTGCTTTGACAAGATACTTCAATGTCTGCTAGCTTGTTAAGAAACCTCTTTTCAATATAGGACAGGACACTTGGATAATTGGATGTCTGCTAACTTGTTGAGAAACCGCTTTTCAATATGCCAAACACTTGTGAACAAATCAGAAGGATTTGTACTGTGCATGGGGTTGAATCTGAAGTAAATTTTTCTTTCCTTCAAATTTGTCATGAGTTGTCTGTCTGAATCAATAATGCTATGGAGTTTGTATAGTGGAACAAAGTTACCAATGGGGTGCTGACTAATAAGTCTGCAAGGAGTCAAAGTAGGAATCCATTAATTTTACTGCATTATTTTGAAGTATCAACTGACACGTGTATTACAAGTTTTACCAAATGCTGATGTCCCCCCAGGAAAAAGAAATTTCATTCTTGAGTGTTTCAGTCATCACACTGATGTTCATTTGCTTGCTTTGACCGATGTGACTTCGAAAATATACTCCACTCTGCTCCAATATGCCGCCTCAATTGTTAGAACCATCATCTGATTCTACAGAGTACATTCCAATGCTTTGGTCTCTCAGCTGAAACTTTCATCATTGTGTGTCTTCACAGGTTGACATGGTTATTATACCTGCAACAACCGGTCAGATGGGCATTCTTCCCGGACATGTGTCTACCATTGCAGAGCTGAAACCTGGTCTTTTGTCCGTCCATGAGGAAAATGGTGTGAAGAAGTATTTTGTTAGCGGTGGCTTTGCTTTCATTCATGCGAACTCCTTTGCAGATATCATTGCAGTGGAGGCAGTGCCAATTGACCAACTCGACTCTGCCTCGGCGCAAAAGGGGCTTGCTGAGTTCACCCAGAAGCTGAGTTCAGCCTCTACTGATCTGGAGAGGGCTGAAGCCCAAATTGGGGTTGATGTGTATAGTGCTATTAATTCTGCTCTCTCAGGGTAGCTAGTGGCGTGGAGTTATCATCTCTCGGCATGAACAGTAGCTTACATTTATCTTTGTTGACATATCTGAGATGCAAATTAGATCAGTTAATGGAAGAAACAACTTTTGCGGCATAGACTGTGTGAAAAGAGTCTCACAAGATGTGGGCTTCTTTTGAAAGTTAAGCATCATCAGAAGGGTCCTGACGGACTCATCTGAGGGCTTATATTCTCTTGACTTCTGCTAAGTTAATATGAAACTCAAGTAAAATATTCATAATTGTAGTTGAGCTTTACGTCAGCTCTGTTGATTGTCCCTTCCATCTACTACATCCTGTTCTTTGGGAACTGGATAGTTCTGCAGTTTCTTATAATTTGCTGGTCATGGTATCTGCTCTTCGCTATTCCAAATTACCCTGACTGCTTGGAAGTTTCCTTTGCATGCAATACTGTTTTGATCTTGCGGACATAAAATGATGAATAAGGTTAAGTAAACAATTTATCTGGCTCTCCCGGTTGTTTTTGGATCTCTTCAAGTCCATCCCCTTCCTTTAATATTGGATCTCTTCAAGTCCATCCCCTTCCTTTAACAGAGGAAAGAGTAGGTTTATCGTCTCCGTGAAAAAATAAAAAAAAAATCTATCTAATCCAATTCTGTCTTCAAACGATTGTTACCATGGATGGGATGGTTCAGACCAAACAAAAAAAAAGAAGAAATTGAAATCCCTTCAGGAGATGAAGAGAGTAAAGAGTATACATCAGACGGTGTGGTCCTAAAAGCAAGAAAAATGACAAATTTCATATACTCATTAGCCCTTGTGGCCGGTTCTTCAAGACCTCAAGAATCTTACCCTTCAACATTCTCTCACCATCAACCAGTGACAGCTGTAACTTGGATTGCCCTGTCTCGCCAGTTCTTCAAGACCTCAAGAATCTTACCCTTTAATATTCTTTCACCATCAGTACAAGTTTCATATATGAGCGAGTATTCAATTCTTCATGAAGGATTGAGCTTCTTAGAAAGGGGAAAAAAAAAAAAAAAGAAGCTCTCAAATAATTCAGCAACTAACTTGCTTTTAATTTCTATGGTTGATCAAATAATTCATCTTC
The DNA here is from genome assembly GCF_003713205.1 of Coffea eugenioides. NCBI lineage: Eukaryota > Viridiplantae > Streptophyta > Magnoliopsida > Gentianales > Rubiaceae > Coffea > Coffea eugenioides. The sequence continues at coordinate 27,290,544 of NC_040036.1, read as the reverse complement.
TGACACACCTGTCGTGGCCTCTCTATTTGTCTATAAAGTTCAGGAACCTGATTATTACTAAAATCCCAGTTGCAATGTTATGGAAATTACAAGGACGGTGCAAAACCTGCCATGAAATGTACTACTAGTAAATACTTTAGCAAGAAACCTCCTATTGCCTTTGCTCATTCTTTGTTCGTACAATTAAAAAGGCAAGACTGTGCTTTTAGCCGAACACTTTTGATCTGTTGACATCCATAAGCAGCCACATTTACAACATGCCCTTTTTTTTTCTCTGTCCGTATGTATTTCAGGTATTAAATTTTTAAAAATACATAATTAATTAGAAAAAAAATATAAATACAAAGGAATTTATTAAAGAAAGTATATAAATGCATAAAAAAGTAGTAATTGTTAATATATATATATATGTGATAGATTGCGTGAAATATATGTTTGTTAACAGACACTCGTTAGAAAAATTTTTTTTTTTTTGCAACAAAAAAAAAAAACAAACTTGTTGCGCATATTAAAAAGTAATTAGTGCTCAAAATAGATAATCTAATGCTTTATGTCGAAGTCTAAGTATAATTTTGTGTTAATTAAGTTGGCAAATGGGCACATGTTAACATGGTTATGACTCAGTTCCAGGTACTGAAGTTTCACATCGTGACGTCGTGAACCTTTAGCAACTTGGCCAATTCTCTAACATATAATAGTAATTTGCTTGAAAACGCTCTTGAGTGAAATACATGTTTAATAAAGCTGAAACATCATTGACTTAACATCTAGACCGAATCATGAAAAAGAATAGTCTAAACAGATTCTTTGCCATTCATTCTACAGCTTCACTTCACATGCGCTGGAGATCATGTGCCCTCCAATTGAAGGACTTTTTCATTGTGATTTTATGGTAAAGAGACACGACATCGCTTGAGATGGCTTAAATACGTTTTTTTTAAAAAAAAAAAAAAATAGTATAGCATTGTCAATGGCACTTTATCTCTTTTATATTTTTCACGAAAGTAAATAAATAAAATTGAGCATGATCAACAAAACTTGAAGTGCCAATACCATTAGCCAATAAAACATAATTCATACTTTGCATTTTTTACCCATATTTGCTTCAAATCCACCACTCTTGGATTTCTTTTTCAGTAGAAAGTATTATAGTTAGTTATAGGAATACCATTTCTAAAGCAAGCACTCTTATGCAATAATAAACTTTAAGAATATTTCCAAAAATAAAACACAAAAAATTAAATAAAAAATACTACAATTTACTCCCTCCGTCCCACTTTGATAGTCCTGTTTTCCTTTTTCGTCTGTCCCAAATTGTAGTCCACTTTCCAATTGAAGAATGTAGTTGTATTTTAATTTTCCTAAAATACTCTTATTCAATGTAAGTTGTTGTTACTATAAACCTACCCCATTTAATGAGAGTTTATTCTTTTTTTACCATCAATTCAAGTTTCCATAAAGTTGTACTCTAATTAATGTAAGGGTATTTTAGGAAAATAGCTACCTAAATTGATTGTTCTAACAAAATTAACTACTTTTTCTTAAACTGTGTGAAAAAATAACCATAACTATCAAAGTGGGATGGAGGGAGTAAAAAGATAATTCTTTTTATTTTCTATATACTACAAGAAAATAATTCTCCTTTATATATTATTATTATTATTGTTTGAATTGATTTTTTTAATTGATTTTTATATAATTATATTTTTTTAATCACTATTTTATCGCGCATATGTCAAGCCATCCGAAAAATAACAATTCAGGCCGACTAAACTAAAGTCCAACTGAGAGGTAAAGCAGCAATCTTACGTGTGTTGAGAAGGACCAATAATTGATGCATGTATAATAGATACACCCGTTCGATCTTGACCGTCGATAGCATTGACCTCGAGGATAGCGAACAGCTCCAAGATCGTCGAACGAGAAAGGACAGCCGTTTAATTATTAACTGCCACGTATCCTGTACGATGGGGGGCTGCTCCGCTGGTTACGTGACGAGGACACACGTGTAGCGGGCAACAATAATTAGAAAAGTGACGTTGGAATATTGCTGCCCGGGGTTTCGCGGTCAGAGGAGACAATGACCTTGAAATTTGAACCCCGCATGTACAACTGGTCTCGAGTGGGTCCCATAATGTGTATGATTTCCCTGGTGGATTTTTATGTGAAAGTGGGAACCATCAGTGGGATGTGGGCCCTCCCTTGCGCAACTCCGATGTGGGATGTGACAAAAGGACAGAGATGAGTGGGGACTAAACTAAACACAAATCATGAAGATGAGCAGGAGGAGAAAGAAAGTGAGATGACAAATGGTTTTAATTTTTAGTTTTAGGTTTGCTTTTGGCAGTTGAGTCCATAATTGTACATGCAATGCTACTCTTACCACAAAAAAGAAAGAAACTATTGCTTATTTGTAGGAATCTTATGTATTGAGATGTCAAAATTTGCATGTTGATTCATGAATTAAAGTATTTGGGAAAACTTAGCTAAATATACTTTAAGAAGTAATTTGTGATATATAATTTCTTATCAGCATTTGGTATGAAATTGCTTGTTTCTTAATTATAATTAATGTCTACGTGAAATAGATTAGAAATAATTCAGTGTTTAATTATGCATTAGACATGCATACGTAGGAATATTCCATTGAGTTATTTTTCTTCAAGTGCATATTGGAATATTCCATTGTTAGGTATTTTTCTTCCAATACCCACATGCATTAGACATGCATACGCAAATATGAATATTCTATTGAGTTATTTTTCTTCTTATTAACTTGAAACTTAAAAGAAGTTGCATTAATATTTTCATATTTAGGACCATGAGGGTGGGATTGATAGGTTTTAAATCATTACGAATTGAAGTTTTCATATTAAAAGCAATAGAAAGATTCTTAATCCTTATCCTCTTTGTCATGAGCTATAATTCTTTTCTATACCTAAAACATACTAATACATATATAGATATAATATCGAAAGATGTGAAATGCAACCAATAGTGGATCTTAAATATAGAAATACATACTTCCTCCGTCCCATTTTGATAGTCGTGTTTTTCTTTTTCGTCTGTCTCGAATTGTAGTCCACTTCCCAATTGAAGAATGGAGTTGTATTTTAATTTTCCTAAAATACCCTTATTCAATGTAAGTTGTTGTTACTATAAACCTACCCCATTTAATGAGAGTTGATTATTTTTGGTTAAGCATACAATGTTTATGTGCGCTCTATACTTGAATTGCTTCTCCGACGACATCAAATTGACCTAAGTAAAAGTTGAAGTAAAATATTAGTTTGTTCTTCAGAGGTTTACTCGCTTCATTCATGGCAGAAATAAGTGATTAAAGAATCATGCTCTGGACTTTCTTCTCCAACAAAAGTATTTCCAATTCAGCAAATCTAGAAAATGCTGAAGTTCATGCACCCAAAAAGATTCCCTTGAAATGTGAGGGAGCAAACTGCTAAAAGCATCAGTTAATTTTTTGTTTTCCTAAAGTTGCAAAAGTGAATTTTTTTAAACTACTGCAGTAGCCAAGTGGTACATTGTACTTCTGCCACTAGATTCAGCCCCTTGGATTCTGGAAAAACTGCCACACCACTCCCAAAGTATTTTTCTGGTGGTCCATAGCAATTTCCTGTGGTCCTAAACACCACCATTGAACTTGGTGGTCTCAACACATAAACAGCTAACCAGACAGTTGACACATTTAATTGTCAACATTACGAAAGCTTCCAACTGGCTAGACCACCAATTTTCCCTGCTCCATATACCACTCAAGCATAGCCCTTTTTCTTGCTTTTCCCATTTTCCTCAACTGCCGCTATATAAAACCTGGGTCCTCTCCTTGCTTTCTGCTCCAGCTTTCTCTACTTCTCTCTTGTACGCTGCTATCATCCCCACTTCCAACTCAGAAGCTTTCTGAACAATGAAGTCAGCTGCACTTTACTTTGCTGGCTGTGATGAGCAACCCCATTTTCTTGATTCTTGTTTTCTTTGCAACAGACCTCTGGCTCCTAACAGTGACATCTTCATGTACAGGTTAGCTAACTTGTTTCCATTTCAACATGTAGTACTGTGAACTTAATTTGATGTTTCTGATGAATATCAAGGGAAGATGGCTTAATAGAGAACTTAGGATTTAAAAAGATTCATTGCGATATCATCATTGTTTGATTAAGGAGTTGAAATCTGATGTGAAGTTTTTGTAATATTGCAGAGGGAATACTCCATTTTGTAGCCAGGAGTGCAGGCAAGAGCAGATAGAGATAGATGAGGCTAATGAGAGAAGATGGAACAGATCATCAAACACCAACAGAAAAACAGCTGATTCTAGGAAAGAATCTAATGAAGGTGTAAGGACTGGTGCAGTTGCAGTGGCCTAATCAAACAAAATATTGCCATATAGTCTGCAAAGCCTATTTAAGACCTCTTATGGTGAAAAAGAAAAAAAATAAAGCAAATAATGGAGGGCTATCCATATTGAGGGCTCGAGTTTGATGATTATCTTGTAAACTAGCGGTGGGGAGGAGAAAATGAAGAGTGAGATGCCCATCATAAAATTTTGATTCTTTTCTTTTTCCTTTGCCTCTTCCCTTCGGAAAATCTTGTTTAGTACTATACAACCACCAGCATCCAGAACTGGCATGGCATGAGATGTGCAGTCTTCATAATGATGTTTATTTTCGATGCTAATCTATTGAAATGAAATCATGGTAACATGTTTCTACATGATCATCATGGACCTTCTTATCTGTTCTCCGTAGCTTTTCGGAGTAGTCAATTAGTATATACTGTTGATTTTCAATGCAAACCTATTCAAAAGAAACCATGGTAATATGTTTCTGCGTAATCATTTCAGCCTTCTCATATTTCTCCCCTACTTTTTCGACTTGTCGATTGGTATAAACTGTTTATTTTCAATGCTGATCTAGCAAAAGAAATCCATGGTAACACGTTTCACATAATCACGGGCCTTCTCGTTTGTTTCTGCACGACCTTTTCAGACTTGTCAATTACTATAAACAGGGAATTCCTAGGATTTTCGTGAACAACTCCGAAATCATTTGTCAAGTGTGTTTTCAATTTAACCACTGATGGATAAGTGATAACATTGAGGGCGGATGATCACATACGATCTTAATCCCATTCATTGAAGATGCCCGATCAGAGATGGATGGATATTGCTTGAAGGGTTCTGTCGTTATCATCACTCAAAATTCAACCTTAATTGCTTTTGATCCGTTTGCAGCTAAGACAAGAAAAATTGCATTGCTAATAAATAAATAGTAGTCGATCACCATGATGTTTGTCAACCGTGATTATCCATTACTCACTTTCCAGTGATCAATAAGTATAACAGGTATAAGTAAACAGGAACAGATTATTAACAAGCGAAGCTTCTGTTAAGAAAATTAACTTTGTGACGTGGGGTGGGCTGGGCTGGATTCAACCACTGTATATCTCTGCCCAGAAATCCAATCCAACTTGAGGAACAGCACTACATAGTTGTACAAGACACTTGCATTTTTGTATAGCAGCAGGAGAAAGGGGAAACTGCAGTTCTAAATGACACGGCATTTGTGTAGTTGGTGATGTGCTGTGCAAACTGTTGTGAGGGCAAAGCACAAGCATGAACTGAGGAAAACTATCTCTTGTTTGCTCTGCATTGCGTGGTTAGCAAAGGGCAGTTTACATAGATTATGCTGGCCGAACGCATAAAATCTGAGCACTTTATTTGTTGGTGATAATGAAATCTGCAGTCATGGAGGAGTCCTACTAATTGAATATCAGTAGGATATTCTGGTGACAATAAATCGAGCCCATCATGAGTCACCATTAATAAAACCAAAAGGCAATGAAACCGTGGCTTGCTATCCTTTTCTTTCTTTTTTACTTTTTGGGTGGATTATGATCGTAGGCCTTGCATACTGATCAGATAAGGTTGTCGATTTGAGGTAGACAACTTAGTTTGTTCCATAGTTTTACGTTGATGTTCCATGTATAAAAAGAAGCTACATCCGTCCGAGTTTATATTCCATTTCCATTGTTTTTTTCCCCTCCTCCTTGGGAAGAACCCCAATTGTATTTAACTGTTGGGGTTGATGTTCCATCCATATTATATGGCAAAGAAGCTACCTACGTCCATCCGAGTTTATATTCGATTTCCATTGTTTTTCTCCTCCTCCTTGGGAAGAATCCCAACTGTATTTAACTATTGGAGTTGGTCCAGTGATAAGGGGAAGGTTTTGAAGTTGGAATTTTGAATTCTGATAATAGAGTTGCGAAAGGTATAGGGAGGGATGAGAGGGTAAAATAAAAATAAAAAAAAACCCGTAGTTGTATTTTCTTTTTGAAAGAATTGACTGACTAAATTTACCACTTGACTTAATTTACCAAATTTATTAATTTCCTTGCTAGTATTGAACACTTTTTTTTGTGGGGAGACATTGGATGAAACAAGAAAGAGGGGCTTAAGAGTTAAAAGTTGAAATTCCATGTATGCTTTGAAGAAGAGTGATTATTATATGAGTAGTTCCTTGGGGAAAAAAGTCCTCCTCATTCCATTGGCAGCTACCTGAAATAAAGGACAGGAAAATTTGACAAGAAGGGTGAAATCCAAAATGTGGTACTAAACATGCAAAGATTATTTTAGGCTAGTGCCATTAGGACAAATTACATTGAATTTTATAATTACCATTAATCTGACCTCTCTGTCTTTGTTTAGTAGTATTTTCCAATGGTTGCATGATTTGCAAGTGGTTTTCTTTGGAGTCCAACTTATGGCAAAAAATCCACTAATAGAACAGTTGAAAAGATAAAGAACAAAGAACAGAACACTCTCTCATTCTCTAACACTAGCCTGCATTTTGTGCACTTATGGGCTGAGGCCTATTTTGCCACCATACAGGGTGTTTGTCCAACGCCACTTCACTTTAATCCAGAAAACAGTTCAGCCCATCAATTTTGCATATGGCTTGAAATTTTAATTCCCGTTTGAATTGTTATTTTTTAGAGTTATTATAAAAAAAGGTATATTATAACAATTTAATATATATGAGATTAAAAAATAAAAAATGTGTTTACGAAAAGTATAAAAGTTTTTCCTTAAAAAACTACCATCCAAACATGAATAACATCCTACATGGACCACATTAGAAAGGGTTACCATTATGATGGTTCGGCCCAATCAAACATACTTGAACAATAAACCCATACAAAAGAAATATTACGTTATGCATTCACATTGTAGAAATCAATATTTTTATTTTTATTTTTAAAGGTTTTTCTAGCGTAGGAGATATGAGATTTGAAAAATGGAAAGGGGGAAAAGGGATTTGAACCCTTAACCTTACTATTTTATTTTGATAGTAAAATAAATAATTCAACTATAAAAAGTGACTTATAAAGTACAAGATGTTCATGCGATAAATGCAAACGTGGGAGTAGCTAAAAGCACGAGATATCTATACGTAGACACAGATGTGATGATAGCTAAAAAATAGAAGGTGGATCAACTTTTACTTTATTTCTTTCGCATAGCATTGCATCTCATATTAGAATATCATTTTCCCAAAAAAAAAAAAAAATTTGTAGCAGCCAAAATGATATACCTTCATGGATCTAAAATCTAACATTCTTACCAATGTTTAAAAAACACAAAATCTCATCTTCCATACCCTCAAGTTTAAATAATTCTACTAACTCTTCCAGCCTTCCATCTTTCTACTATTTTAATTTTGAATAATTTCTAATTTCTTATTAGATTAATTTTGTATATATTGACGGTGTATACATTAATGCTATTGAATGCATATCGCATGTGCAAAAAGTGAAGTTTAAATTCAAATTGAAATTATGTAACATGCGTCCAATAGTACTTTTATTATTATACAAGATTAATCATATTTTATTTTAGAAAAGTTATACTATTTTGTTTAAAAAACATTGTATGCAAAATGTTTGGTTTAGCGGAAGGCTTGATCCGTTGTGGATATCCACCCACCCAAAAAAAAAAAAAGTTTAGGATTACAATAGTTAAAAGAAAATTGAAGAAAAATGTGAGGGTTTGTAATTGAATATATAATAGGATCAAGGGCAATCGGGTTAATATGAAAAGTAAAAAATATGAGTCCCCTTGGCAGCTTGGTTCAGTGACTTACTGTTTCGACAGGAGAACGTAAACTAGCTAAAACCCCCCAAAACCCTTCTCAACAGCTGTTAGTCGGAAAACCCATCTCCGACGACATCTCCGGTGAAGCTCCGGATGTCTGCTACTTTGCGCCGTTTACACACAGCTCTGCTCAAGGTCTGTCTCTCTTCCCAACTTTCCCTCTTTCCCTTAACATCACACACTTTATCTACTCATTGCCTTCAATATCTCTCACTGCCCTTCACAACCATTAATTCCCATTTTACATATTTAAGTCGTACTTATTCTACTACCTCATTTGACGGTAAAGATATAATCTTTATTGACCAGAAGTTCGACTTTCTTGAACAATTTTCCCCTTTGGCGCACTTATCAAACTCACCAAACACTGTAATAAATTCGAAAGAACGGCGTAAAATTGTGATTGGGCTATCAAGAATGATTAAACAGGACCAAGATTCTGTATTAAAGGGATTTTCCAGTAGGTTTTGCCCCTATTTGCTTGTAGAAATCTTGAAATTATTTGAAAACCGCGAAGTCTCATTTGCATTTTTCAAGTTGGTCTTCTGTGATGCTTCGGAATTCATAGTCCAGTCGTGTTGTATTGTCGCACATGTCTTGGCTGCTGAGGGGTTGAGGTTGATGGCACAGGATGTTCTCTCTTGTGTAATTAGTAGAATTGGTGAATGTAGGAGTAATGAGTTGGTAGAGTTTATGTGGAGAGAGCATAGCAAGTATGAGTCAGATTTCTCGGTTCTTGATTCTTTGATGAGGGTGTTTGTGAATGCAGATATGGGTTCCCAAGCATTGAAAATCTGGGATAGAATGAGGGAGGTCAGAATTAGACCAAGTTTATCAGCTGTTAGCATTTTCTTTGCGCTGCTAATTAGAGTTGGTGATTACGGTAGTGTATGGAAGTTATTTAGAGATATGATCCAAAGGGGACCTTGCCCGAATATTTTTGTGTATAATGTGATGATTCTTGGCTTTTGTAGAAAAGGGTGTGTTAGAACAGGAGAAAGCTTGTTGTTTTTGATGAGGAAGTATGGTTGTGAACCTGATGTTATTGCACATAATTTGCTAATAAGTGCATATTGTGTGAGAGGCTGGACATCTCATGCTCTGAATTGGGCGCATTTTATGGCGGAAAGCGGTTGTGAACCAAGCACTGCCACATTTGTTACAATTATTAATTCACTCTGCAAGGAGGGCAACATTGTAGAAGCAAGGAAAATGTTTGAAGAAATGCAAGAAATGGGTGTTTCACCAGGCACTGTGACATACAATGCTTTGATGGATGGCTATGTAAAGGCAAGAGAAATTGGTGAGGCTAATATGCTCTATGAGGAAATGCGGAATATGAGAGTTGCTCCTGATGGTATAACTTTTAACATTTTGGTTGCAGGAAACTACAAATATGGGAGGGAAGATGATGGCAACAGGTTCTTAAGGGAATTATCTATGATGGCTTTGATTCCTGATTGTTCAATATCTGACATGTCCATTTCAGGATTGTGTTGGGCAGGAAGGTTAGATGAGGCTTTGCACTTACTGAAGACTATGCTTGAGAAGGGCATACCTGTTAGCATAATTGCCATCAATTCGCTCATTTGTGCTTACAGCAGAGCAGGACTGCATGAGAAAGCTTTTGAAGTGTATAACATAATGACAAAATTTGGTCTTACTCCTTCTGCTTCCACATCTACTTCTCTGCTGATAGGTCTAACTAAAGTAGGGAAGCTTCAAAGTGCCAGAAACCTTATGGATAAGATGATGCAGAAAGAGTTTCCAACAAACCAAGTAGCTTTCACAGTGCTTCTGGATGGACATTTCAGAAAAGGGGATATCATGGGAGCTTTTAGCCTGTGGGAAGAGATGGGAAGGAGAGGGATGGCTCCTGATGCTGTTGCCTTTTCTGCCTTCATCAATGGACTTTCTAAGGCCAATTTTGTTGAAGATGCATATGATTGGTTTATAGAAATGAAAAGAAAAGGACTTGTGCCTAACAATTACACTTATAATTCTTTAATTGCTGGTTTTTGTAATTGTGGGAAATTGGACGAGGCATTGAACTTGGAAAAGGAGATGAGGCAAAGTGGGCTTCTTCCAGATGTCTTCACCATGAATATCATCATTAATGGGTTTTGTAGACAAGGAAGGATGAAATCAGCAATTGATACCTACATGGCAATGCACCACAGAGGGATAATTCCAGATATAGTTACTTACAATACTCTCATCAGTGGATATTCTAAGGTATTTGACATGGTGAATGTGGATAATCTTGTAAATATGATGCATGCCAGTGGTTGGGACCCAGATATTACAACCTATAACATATGGATTCATGGTTCTTGTAGCAGCAGGAGAATGAACCGTGCTGTTATGATATTAAATGAGCTTGTTTCATCTGGAATAGCTCCAAATACAGTGACATACAACACTCTAATGAATGGTGTTTGCAACGATATATTGGATCGAGCAATGATTTTGACAGGAAAATTGCTTAAGATGGGGTTTGTCCCAAATATTGTTACGACTAATCTCCTGTTGTCTCATCTTTGCAAGCAAGGTTTACCTCAGAGGGCCTGGATGTGGGGGCAGAAGTTGAGGCAGATTGAATTTGAGTTTGATGAAATAACGTACAAGCTATTGGACAGAGCATACCATGACATACATGGAGATGCTAAATATGTAAAAGGGACTGCAGGAAAGATCCTTTTTCTAGATTTTCTTATGTACATTACCTATGACTACTTGTGCAGAAACAAGCTTTGCAGTGAAAAGAGTGATGAATCTTTTGAACTGCTGGATTATGGGACTGCAGGGTACTCAAAGACAACTTGCAGGGTAGCTTTGTAGCATGTTCATAGAAGGTTTGATACATTGAAACTGAAGTGATGAAAAAACAAGTAGTTCAAAAAAAAAATTTGGAACCAACTCTAAGTTGGGCAGCAACCACTAGTAATATGAGAGGCTGGAAACCTGGAAAGGAAAAAAATATTCATAATTGAAGAGGTTGCTGCCTCCACTAGAATTGAACGATGAAGCAGTACTTTCTCTCCTGCCGAAATTGCTTATGCTAAATCACTGAAAGCTTTTCACCAGGTATTGGGACTTGTTCAGTTTTTGTAGGTATTATCTGCCTTTGACTGCTGAAATGTTCTCTTTCTCCTACTTCTTCACTTTTTCATTCTTTACATTTCTCTGCTGCTCTTAATTTGTTGACATTGATTTTATGGGCCTTGTGGTGATTTAATCTCTTTCCTTGCTCTAATAAAGCTTTGTTGCTAAAGAGATTCCATTTCAAAGCTTCAGCAAAGAACAATGTTCAGAAAGACTTGCTACATTGTAAAATTCCAACAGCACCTGCCTTTAAAATATTATTTCATAACAAACAGGTCTCTCTAGGAATGTCTCATTATCTTAGGAATTATGCTCATCCATAAGGCAAAAGAACGTGTCAGCTGAACATACATGAATTTACAAGTTTAAGGTAAGTAATGAATTTGCATTGACCCGGTCAAATTTGTCAGAATATGTTCCTTGTACACGCTTACATGTGAATAATCCTCAATCTTGGTTGGATTTTGAGGTTTAAGCATACATGAACGGCTGGATATTGCAATACTGAAACATCATATTAATAAATCAGGCATGGGATAGTTCAGAATACAAAACTTTTGAATTCTGAAATTTAATACTTATGGATTGGACCACTCAGTGTCAGCCATCCAAACTTAGAAAAAGGAAAAGAAATTGCATTTTGTCTTGTCTGCTTAGAAACATTTTGCAGAAGGATGGCTAGTGTAGGAAATTCCAAAAGTTGAGGCTTGTTAATATTCTTAAACTATTGGACATCGACAAAAAAGTTTTATTCTTAAAAGTATAGGTCCTTGTTCCCCATAAAAACTAGTTCATGTGGTGTGAAGACCACACTACATTATTTCACAAAAACTTTATAGCAGCTAAATAACCACTGAAGACAAAGTTGCTGAAGAAAAAGATTAATGTCCAAGTTACACATTTGAGCTAGAGTCGGTGGTGTTCAGATCAGGCTTAGGAGATGATTCACTTGAAGTTTTTCCTGTAGGGGGTTCTGGCAATCTTCCATGCAACCAATCAAGGATATAAGATTTCTTTAGAGTTGATTGTCCTGAAGCAGTAGCGTTGCCACAGAAAGGTTGCTTCTTTGATGACAATGATGATTGTGGCAAGTTGTCCCCTTGGTTAAGGTCATTAGTGCTCTGCTTGTGATCGAACCTTTGGCGTTTAGAGGGCAGATTGAAGTCGTCAAGTGGTTTTTGGGGTCCTGGTGGAGGTGGCGGTGGCCGTGATGACATGTGGAAATTCTTGAGATTCTTCATTTATGACAGAAATTGATCAAGTTAGAAATGATGCAAAAAAAACAGGTGGAAGTCAGTAAATCACCAACATATGAGGCAAACACAAGATAGGAATCAATAACCTTTAGAACCAGATATACAAGCTTGGAAGAAAATTTTGGATCTCAAAAGATAACTACTCCAAGAATGATCTTGAAAAAGGAAATCTAACCAACCAAGGATATGATTGTTTAAAAAAGAAAAAAAAGGAAGAAATAACCTAGTAAATGCAAAGGTGAAAAAATTTCATGTTACATATTGCATACATGTGTCTCTGTGTAATTTTGGATGGATAGATAGAGGAGACAAGGATGGTAGCATTTCTAGCTGTCTAGTACACTTGTAATCATGATCTGTTTTCTCCCTGATTTACAGAAAAGTTCAAGGATAGAAGACCATAACCCGGAAAAGCCATAATGCAGAAAAGGCAATAATAAACATAAACCGCGAAACTAGAGAATCAAATTTTTATGGATGTGTAAACCTTACATACCTACCATCACACTTATAAGGAAGAAAAAGACTGAATACGAGATGTTTCCAAACTAATTGGCCAGAAATTCAAATGGCATAAAAGTCGCTCAAGAACTAGGAACCAACTTAGCAAAGAAGCAAACAAAATGTTAGCAAATTCTATTAAACATGCAGGTAAATTGTTATCACGTTTGTGGATAAGTTGCGAGAAACATTTTCCTTTTCTATTCTCATTATGTTTGTGTGTGTGTGTTTTTTCTTTGAGCTTACCTTAGTATACGAATCAAATCAGAGAACCTTGATGCAAAAACAGGACTTATGAAGAAGAGCTAATATTGATCAGAGTCAAGTTGGTGAATATGGAAGAGCACCTAGGGACTGTTATAAAGGAGAGGGACTGAAGCAAGAAGACAACATAGAGTAGTTGGAGTTAAAATTACAATAAATATTGCACTTTGGTAAGATTTAAATTGAATTGGAACTATGTGGGGAAAAAATTACACATATGATAGTAATTTGACATGCAAGAGTGAGGCTACACACGTGTCTTTGGTGGTGCTGATGTGTTTGCACCAAAAGGATCCACCTCTGGAGGCTGAATAAAACTGTGTGCTAATGCTAATGCTTAGTTAAACCAACTTATGCTCATTTGAGGTTCCTGTATTCCACCGTCATTTACGTTACAAACTTTTTCATACACACCCGAATGGCTTTTGGCACTTGAAACCTGGTTGTGTTACAAACTCCAACAACACTCACAAGGTTATGTCTACTTATACATACTTCAATATATGGGTATATACTCCCAAATATACAGGTAGATGACTATGTGAGCAAGTCTATGGGGGTGGAACTATCATTCGGCATGTGACATTCTGAAGCAATTTATTACTTGGATGGTAGATATGTGCAAAGTATTTTAACCCCTAAGACCATTGTAGATTCAAATATATTTAAGTGGAAATTTTATAATGGAAGTGTCAAAAGTGAATTTCATCTAATGAAACAAGTTACGGTGTTGTGGCTAAAGTCGTCGTTACAAATTGTTTTTAAGAAACATGCCTCTTAACAGCTGTCCATTCCCTGATAGTCATATTTATGGGCGATGTTAAGGAGAAAGCTCAGGTTACAATTTTCCCTAATTGCACATTGATGTATTAAGTATTAACAATCTTCTATCTATAGCTATGTTGATACAATAGGGAAATATCGTGGCCTATATATTTAAATATGCATTTTCAAAACCTTGTGGATTGCATATTTAGAATTCTAGCTCTTTTAAATCTTTTTCCGTTGAATGCCAACTACAAGTGTGGAGACGTGGGAAATTGATTAGAATTCATACTTTTGTAGGATGTAGACCAAACATAGATTCGATCAAGCTTCTGAATGGGCAACAGACTGTTACATTTCAAATCTATCTGCAAGAAGTTCCTTGAATGAAATTTGGGAACCTGTGGTTGCATGCACATTGTGTTGAGTTTTCATTCTTTGCCAGCACAAATTGATCTTTTGTTGCAATAATAACAAAATCTTAGACACTGACTCCTTGAAATAAACCGCTATTACACTCTTTGTTATAGTCATGGGTGCAAATCATTAGAGTAGTAAAGTGGGGCAAAAAAAGGTTAAAACTAGCTAAAGCATCTTTTGCTCAAAATCATGGATTATTTCACAACACAAACACATCTTCAGTTCTTTGTCTGAACAAATTGATCCAAGCACTTATTCCACTTAGAGTTCCAATTGCAAGACAAAATATGTTTGTTTTCAGCTTTGTACTTTTAAGAGGTTCACTTCATATAGGTGTTTCCTTAATACTGATATAATAATGAAAATCAAATGAAAATTGATAGTTTTATTGGCATTCCTAAAATAGGGAAAGCAATATCTGAAAAATGTTGATTTCTTCGAGATTTGTTCTTCTTTCTTCTTTCTGCAGTAATTGGAAGGGAATGATGTGATTCTCGGCTGTTCGTGTTGTATCACTGTGTTGGCATGTTGGTCTAATCCTAACAGAATAAAAGTATGAGTTATGAACTGTGATCCATGGTCCCTCATTGGCACCTTGAGTGCATGAGTGTTATCGTAATTTGGCTGCATTGTGCATACTGATTGATCGGTGTTGAGTGAGGATTGTATGGTTGGTATTTTTGTTTGGTTGCCTTTTGACCATGCGGCCCTTTCATACGCATTTTGCCCTTGGTTTAGTAATTGATCAGGGTAAGAAAAGACTTGCTTTTTCGTCTTCTGAGGTTGCTGACAGAATTTGGGATTCAAGTTGTTAACCGTGCGGTGCGGTGCGGTTTGGTTTTGCTCTTTTTGATACCCTTTTTGGCATTTTGCTTGCCTCTTCTTCTCTGTTTCAGTCTTTTAGATGCTGTAGTTTTTTCTCTCTTCCACTGCAAAATATTGAATTCTTCCAGTTCTCACTAGCTACCAAATTTTATCTGCCTGTTATCCCACCATTCCTCCTCCTCATTGATTTTGCCCCTACTCCTCTCCTTTATCCACCTCTACTCTCCATACCCTAAAGCTGAGTCTTCAAATCTGCTCTGTTCTGATCCTTAATCTCTCTATTAATTCTTACAAAACACCAGAAGCTCAGGCTACTTCTGTACATTGATGGTTTTAATGACTTTCTAGAAAAAGAACCTTTTTTTTTTTTTTGCTTGGACTGTTGTTTCTACTTCAGATTGCTCGGACTATTGATTCTAATTTGGATTTTGTGTGGAAGAATTGTTTTTTAATTTGATAGTTACATTTCTAACTAGATATGTTGCTCACACAAGCCTGGTAAATTTATGTTTATGGATTAGGCTTTGAGTATTCAAATTTGGAAATTCTTGACTTGATTTGTCATTTGTTAAAATACTGGTTTTCTTGTAATGCGTTTAAGAATAAGGTTCTGAATAAATATTAAAGTTTCGGGAATTGCCGAATTTCTAAAAAGGGGACTGCTGTCATGAAAGTTTTTCAAAGTAGGCAATGTTGAGTTGAAGAAATGAATGAATGAATGAATGGATGCACATTAAAATGGGTGGTTCTGTTGTTGTGGGCTGCGGTGGTTTGTTTAAGCAAGTATTTGTTTCACAGAGGAGATAAAATTGTTGAATTTTATTTTATTTTTTTTGAATATGGAATGAGGTGCTCTGTTTTGGGGAATGGGTATTGGTGGCCTTCATTTTAGTACATAGCTCTTCTGCCTCACTTTCTACCATTGGTTTAAACTATGAAAGTTAGTTTCAGTTGCATAATTATCATGAGGTTCTGTTTCCTGTGAGATTTGTAATCCTAAAAAGAACTTCTTTTGCCATGCTTTTTATTAGTATTTGTTTGCCTTTTCTACTTCTCCACTTGGTATGCAAATCGAAGTGCAATTTTGTTTCATTTTAAAGTCCTGATAAGAATCTTGAATTCATTGCTTCAAAGTCACAATCTTCAAATTGCGTGTAGTCTACCTCCTACCCTCTTTCCCTCTTTAATTGGTTGTGAAAGTTAAACAAAGAACAGAAATGTGTCTAATGGCAGTGTATTATAATTCTTCAGTATTTGTGGCTACTGCTTTGATAGCTATAAAGAATGACCTGAAGACCCATGTAGTGAATTGGAAAAGTGGGATACGAATGCTGTGGATCCTTGTAGTTTGGAGGATGGTTACCTGCTCTCCTACTGGCTCTGTCTCTGCCCTGTAAGTATGTATTTGTCTAGGGTCTGACTTTTGACTGCACATATATATGTAGATGTGGTTTGAATTCTTGAATGTCAGTTTGCTGTATTTGTGTGGGAACCTACTGTGACATATTATTGGTCAAGTACAAATGAAGTTGTATTTGTGCAGGAACCTTTCAATGAAGCTACCAACTTGCTTAACAAGATTGAAATGCAGCTCGGCACCTTTCAATGAAGCTACTACCTTGCTTAACAAGATTGAAATGCAGCTCGGCATTCTTTGTAAATGTATATATTATCTAAAAGCTATTCACAACTCATCTGCCGCTTTTCACTGCTTTCCTTCTTTTTATCTGTCGTATTCTTGTGATCATTGGTAAAGTTATCCGTCTAAGCTTGTTGCCCTTTCTATTTGTAGTGGTCCTTGAGCAAACAAGACATCATTAGTGCATACTGATATCGTCAGTGGCATGGGGAGACAAATTGATGTGGGAGCAGAAAGAAATCTATTTGCCGATATGAACAATCAAGCCAGCAGGCATTGCTAATTCTTCAGTTGGAGAGTTAGGCGATCAACGGCTATTACAGTTCACATGGGAGTGGCAGAAGCCATGGAAATTCTCAGAATGAATTACAGATTGTGATGAGACTATCATCATAAATTCTTACATTATATATATACACACACACATATATATAAACTTTTTATGCATTGAGCAGCTCTGGGCTTGCATGTATCATTTACTTTTTACACCAAACCTCATCAACTACATTAAGGTTTCATTAGTTATGCCTTCTTATGAAAACAAAGTTTTGATGTCCAGAAATCGTGGAATCTTGAATCAGAGCTGACATTATTAAGTTCATTATGCTTTATAAAAGTTCTCTGTGGTTAAGTTTAACTTACAAAAACGTTCCTTATAGTTTCAAATCATATGAAATACTGGTGGAAATCATCAAAAGTAACAGGAGGACATTAAATGACACAATTATCCTAACATATACAAGCAAAAAAAAAAAAAAAACCTCTAACAACCACCATGATTAAGCAAATCTGCGGAAAAATCCTATGTGATTAAGCAAACATGTGGAAAAGTCTTTTGTGGTTACCAATTGCCACCACTGCCCTTCACTTTCTCCCTTCCATTGCCATCTTGCTTCCTCTCCCTTTTCTCTCCTTCCCCCTCTTTTTTTTAATGGCAGAGTCAAGACCTTAGGGTTAGAGGGATCAATTTTCGACATTCACATAAAAAATATTACAATAAAAAAGTGCTTATGTTAAACATACTTTTTCGTATTTCAATTATATTTTGACATCTAAATTATGCTAATAATATAGTGGTAGTTTAGCGACGTTAAAAGAGTTTGTTTTGGATTTATATCAATAATTAACCTTAATTATATCTAACTCTTTTGTGAAGCTTAAGAATTAAGAATTCTTAATTTAGTAAGAGAAGGCCAATCATTATCATTACTGTATAAAAAAGTATGAATGTTGGCATTAGGAAATGCAAGTGTAAGCGTTTTTTATCTTAATTTTTGTTTATCCCTAAATATCCTCGTGTCTTTGAATTAGAATTGTTGCATTTTAATGTGGCACTAGTCCCTCTCATGTAAACTGCTTGGCTTATGAATAAAAGAGCTTGTTAAAAAAAAATGTCGGCACTAATTAAAAGAAATAAAACACTCCAATTGATTACATTTTAATAGTATTGGTAATTATAATTTAAAATGGCTCATTAAAAACTATTTATCTACCCTTGGACTCCATCTCCAATTATTATACGTATTAAAATTTCTTAATTGAAGTATGAAAATTTTTTCATTAGTCATTAGTTGAGATTCTAAAAAAAAAAAAATTCAATTTCAAAAAATAGATACTCTCTAGAAAATGAAGAAACATACAAGGACAAGAGACCTTATTCATCTGTATATCTTCATACAAATATCACAAGTAAATTTTACATTACTATATAAAAAGTATGAATGTTGGTATTAGAGAGTGTAAATGTAAGCACTTTTTAATCTTAGTTTTTGTTATTCCTAAATTTCTCTCATGTCTTTTAATTAGAATTATTACATTTTAATACGGCACTAATTAAAAGAAATAAAAACACTCCAATTGATTACATTTTAATAGTATTGGTAATTACAATTAAAAATTGCTCATTAAAAACTATTTACCTACCCTTGGACTCCATATCCATTTATTATACGTATCAAAATTTCTTAATTGAAACCTGAAAAATTTCTCATTAGTTATTAGTTGAGATTGTAAAAAAATAAAAAATAGATACTCTCTAGAAAATGGAGAAACATACAAGGACAAGAGAACCATTATTCATCTATATATCTTCATACAAATATCACAATTAAATTTTACAATTATGCACTTTTTACCAATATGAAGAATTTTTCATGTTGCACCCAATGAAATTTCAATATACAAAAATGATGACACCTTTATAACTGAAAATAGCAGTATTAAACTGAAAAAAAAAAAAAGAAATCTTGAAATAGCACCATACAAACCACTATTATCATTAATAGCAACCGATCAAAACAAGAAAAACTAAAAAAAAATTGAAAACTATTTATAACATGACATAAAGTAAATAGCAAATGAATTAAAAACTAGAATACCATTCAAATAATACCAAAGTCAACATCCAAATCACTGATATCTAGGGGAAGACAAACAGAGTGTTATTGACAATAAAATAGTAATGCTTCATTTGTATTGGTTTGAGCAAACCAAATCCATCCATCAAGCTAGAAGCCAGAAGCCATCTCGAATGATAAAATAAGAATTATAATAAGAGTAAATTTATAATGAAAAATGATAAACTGAAAATGATATCCAAATTATTTTGGTGATGTCCAAATACCATTATTTTTCTAATGATTACATATATTTATTGTATTGCAATATTAATGAATAATGGAAGCTGTTATGAAATGAAAAACTTTAAAATTAAGTAAATTTCATTCAGGGTGACAATTGTAATTTGACATTTAGTGCATTCCGATAATTAATAATAATGATAGTGATTATGGATTAAAAGTTGGCAATTAAAAAATAAAACGCTACAATATAAAAAAATTAATATTAAAATTGTTAATTAGCCACAATTCTCATTCCAATTCCTTGATCATAAAAAAAATAATACTAAAACCAAAAATATTGTGCTCATATGAAAAAAGTAGACTTGTTGCTTTTGCTTCGCATTGGATTGTGCTAAAAATGTGAATAAAAGAAAAGGAAAATAGAAAAACTCCAACTATCTCTATCTATAAAATTTTAATTATTAGAATGTACAAACCAAAAAAACTTTATGTTGTGGATCATTTATACTCCATTATTGACAAAATAGAATTAACATAATACAAAGAATTCAAATTACATGTATCTTTATTTTTCTAACTTAATTATATTCTTCGTTTAAAAAAAATTGTGACGATTGTGGTTCATATGCAATAGAATCATGAATATACAATAATTTTGGTAAAACATGATATTACCAATATTTGATATGTTAGAGTTCAAACTCTAAATCAAAAAGTATTTGGTTCATGATTTCAAATTTAATCCTAAGGGATATGTCAACTATATTAGAATGTTTTCTGTCTCTTTTCATTTAATAAAATTTTTAAAAGTAACTAGTTTAAAAAATAAATAACATAAAAATACTATATTATGATGTTGATGATCAAAATTTCATAAAAAATTTTTAGTATCTAAAGAATAATATATTTTAGGGTTAAAAACAAAAAAAAACCCATGTGGCATATCTAATACACAGAAAAGTCATCCGTGGTTTCAAAACATACAAAACGACACCTCATGTTTTGAACTAAATTGTTAACTAATAAAATTAGTTAAATTTAACGAAATCCGGTAAATTTAACGGAAAAATTAATAGAATATGGTAAATTTAACGAAATTTGATAAGTTTAACGGCCGAAACCGTCATTTTCGTTAAGTTTAACAAATTCTGTTAGTTTACAATTTAGTTCAAAACATGAGGTGTCGTTTTATATGTTTTGAAACTACGGGGGGCTTTTCTATATATTACAAATACCATAGGGAGCTTTTTTGTTTTTAACCCTATATTTTAAGATATTACAATCACGTGCAAAGCAAGTGAACTATTACTAGTGTAACTAAAAAAGACAGATTGAAAATTTTAGAGGGGACAATATAGATAAGAAAGAGAATTTCAAAAATATTAGGGCCAAAGTTGATAAGAACAAAAATGTTAAATATTTTAGCGGGGGAGGGGGACAAATAAAGGAGTAACCGTCAGTTTTTCCAAATTAGTTCAAACCACGAGATATTAGAGTGTATGTTTTAAAATATAGGGTGCTTTTTTATAGGTTCGCTTAACCACAAGAGGTTTTTTGACATTTTACCCTTAAATGGTATAATAAATATATCAGCTAAAAATTTGTTTGTTTTTAGTATAAATACTTAGGAGGGATTTGAACCCCCGACACCGTGGTTCGTAGCCACGTGCTCTAATCCTCTGAGCTACAGGCCCCACCTCGTCTCCACTGGATATGTTACCGGGAGTACCCTCAAAAAAGGGACTCCTCTCCCTAGCCATTTCGGGTTAAGAAGATGTGAAAGCGCGTTTATCTCTATAAGAACGGTGCGTTCCGAGGTGTGAAGTGGGAGAGAAGGGATGTCATAATTGGGGTTTTGAATAAGACGACCTTTTTCTTTTTCATTTTTTCGTTTTCATATATTGAAAAAGTAATAAGAATGAGAGGTCTTAAGCTTTTTATCATCCTGGCGTCGAGCTATTTTTCCGCAGGACCTCCCCTACAGTATCGTCACCGCGTTTATCTCAAATCCGTGAATTCAGACGATTTTCTTCACTTTTTCAAATTAGTTCAAATTATGAGATATCGAAATATATGTTATAAAACTATATGGGTTTTTTTTTGTTGTAGATCCGCTTAATTAGAGGAGACTTTTCTGCATTTTACGCTTATTTCTTTAATTTAAAACTAGATTGCCTGAAATACATACCATTATGCATATCAAAATACTTCCACCAAATTCTTAGCAACGCCATTGAATAAATTGATAGTTAATGGTCTCGTATAAAGAAATTCTAGCCAGCTTTTTGTAACTTTCGATAGCTTAGTAAGGAATGAGGACACTTTGTCAAGTCTATAATCTTAGCGCCACAACTATGTGGATATTGCTCATCGATGAAAGCAAATATATGAAACTTCGTAGTCTGCCTAAATACAATCATCAGAAACTCCCTCAAAACTCGATCCAACAACAAAATCCAGACGCGCGAGACCCAATTCCCATAAAAGCTCCAGCTGATGTGTATAGAAGCATGCTACCTGTCTCTTCTTCGTTTGAAGCCCAACCCCAATAAGAAGAGCACCTGGAAGAGCACAATTGTTTGGGCTTAGAATCAGAAGAAATGGATGGATGAATTGATTTCAACTGCACAAGCAGATGGTCGAAGTTTTTCCAGAGAGGACGGAATCAGGAGAACTTAAAGAAGATCAGGAGACAGTAGCTTGTACACAGCATTGACAAACCAATCCTCTTATGGTCCTCAATGGCATTGATACTTTCTCTGCTCTCGTAGAAGCAAGACAGATGAAGGAATAGCAGGCGACAATTCGAATTTTACACTTCCTTTATTGCTTAAGCACAGTCCATTCCTTTTACAGTCAGATCAGAATTTTAGAATCAAAAGGACATCGATAAATGCTGCAAACTCGAAAGCTGGGGGTGACTAGCCCTTGGACAATTTCCCCGAGAGGACATCAAAGTTTGCGATGCCCCAGGATTTGTTATCTTTCGGTTGGTCAGATGATATCAGGGAAAAGCTGATTTGCCACTCTAGGATTCAGTAGGCAGAAAAGCTGATTAATTTCTCATAGAACTGTCGAGGCAGACCTGCAAAATGAATTTCCAAACAGATTCTTGGAACAAAAAGCTTGATTGAATTGCATTTACATCTCAATACAGTGATTCAACTTACATGTTTCATGCTCCAAAAAAGGGAAACTACTCTAACAGAGTCACAGCGGAAAGTATAATAGAAGGCTCAATGCCTTCACTAATTCCACACATATTCACATCATTGCTGTACCATTTCACCAATATTTCAAATCAAAACCCTAAACAAACAAAATCCATTTAAATGGAGAAATGATACTGGACTACATTTGCCTCTGCATTATCATAAACCTTCTTCTACTGACTCCACCAACACGTTCACCTAATTTTGCTAAATGTGCCATCCTCCTTTTTGCTGATTCGGAAGCTCCCGTCTTCTTTGGTGGCTTCTCGTCAACTGGATCATCTTCAACAAACTTAAAACTTCCATCAGGAGAAGTTAGTTCACCTGATACATGGATTATCTGCTTCAGCTTCTCTACAACTTCACTCATCTTTGGTCTGTCCCTAGCACTCTTTACCAAACAACTATCAGCTAATCTGGCAATAGCTACAGCTGCACTATGAGAGTACTGATTTCCGAGTCTTGGGTCCATTATCATTCCAAATTTCCTGCTATTAGCAGGATACTGTTTTACCCAATCCAAGAGCTTCTGCTCTGGCCTGGGTCTATCTCTTTCTAGTGACCGCCTACCAGTTAAGATCTCGTATAGCACAACACCAAAGCTCCAAACATCACTCTTGGCTGTCAGGTGACCCGTCTCAATATAGTCTGGTGCTGCATATCCATATGTACCCACAACCTAGTCACAGAAAGCAGGCTAATGAGGTCAGTCACTGTCAAATAATGTTTAGATCACTCCTTCACCATCTTCATGAAATCAAACTTTAGTTGACATGTATCTATTCACAATAATAAGTTAGATTTACCGCTGTAGAAACATGAGTGTGTTCACCAGTGGGTCCTTCCCTGGCAAGCCCAAAGTCTGAAAGCTTGGGCTTGAAGTCCTCATCCAGTAGCACATTCGATGCCTTAAAATCTCGAAATATGACCTAAAAGATTGATGACAGTCAGCTAAGCATTTATGACAGGAAAGCACAAGTGCATTAAAGCAGTTTCTCAGTGCTTATTGTCTACATCAAACATCACCAACATACTCGTGATGTTGGAAAAATGATACTAGGTTACCTTTGCAAGATCATGCTCAGTTTCTTAGTATGACAGTCTAATATATAGGTCTCACAGATGCTGTTGATCAATTGCAGTAAGTAGGGCTAAATAGATCATCTTGTGGTAATCTTTAATAAGGTTGTGTGGCATAGGATCAAGAGTAAAAACCTGAACTTCCAATTCTTCATGCAAGTAAGCCAATCCATGAGCTGCTTCCAGCACTATCTGCAGTCTCCTTTCCCAAGAAAGAGCAGGATAGGCCCTATTGAATAGATGATCTTCCAGGCTTTTGTTTTGCATGAACTCGTACACAAGTAGTCGCTGAATACCTCTTTCTCCATCAACAGCACAATATCCAATAAGTTTAACAAGATTTGGATGCTCCACGACACCCAGAAATTGCACTTCTGCCACCCACTGCTTATGACCCTGCATTGACAATAAACCTTTTCCACAGTCAATATTCAAACCACAAAGGTGGTTGAAAATTGAAAAGGCAAATTCCCAAACACAAAGCAGGCATCTAGGCAAGTGGTGGCTAAGTAATAAATTACACTGCTAATTTCATTGGTCGCAAGCAATACTTTGCGCATGTACCAGTTCAACCACACAAGTAGAAAGATGACCCCACTCCAGAATTTTATAGTATTTACAATGAAGAAGTGGCTGATTTGCTTACTATAGGATTCTCCCTTCATCTCAAGCAGTCCAATGATACAATAAATCACCTATGTGAAAGCGGGGGAGCACAAGTTGAGGAGGGGAGGGGTGGGGGACATGGAAGAACAGTCAGAAAATAAGCCCACATAGAACAGGCCCAATGATGGGGAGAGCTGTATGGTAAACTATCATCCTAAAAATCTTGATATCTCACAAATCCTCCCAATAAGATGGCCACAGTCATGACAAAGGATTATTAAGCAAGCATCTTCATCTCAACTGCTAATGCTTAAATGAGTTTACATTTTCACATACACAAATGATGAAATCTAAACACATGGCCGCCATCTACGCAATGACATCTCCATTGCCAATAAGATACTTTTTCAGAAACAACAAATTCCTCACTGCACAACCAGATTGATAGGGCTGTACAGCCCATAGAATCCTACTGTAAGGGACCTCATGCTTAAGAGTGGATGCACGATTGAACCACATTCAGTTAATCAAGACTTAAACCACATCAAAATGATCTAGCCAGGGGCGTTTTGTGCTTATTGAGAGAGCGTATGTCAGTCACCTGATGCATACTTAGCCTAATTGTAGACTTGGAGGGGGGGAGTTAAAACAGCTGTCTAGGACAGTCCCAATAAATCTGAACTCTCAATCAGTGCACCGCAGTTGAAGACAAACCATTGGAGGAAGTGACAAGAAAATCACAAGATTCTGGGCCTACATCTGAATTTTGAATTAATGACCATTTTACTGATAACTTCAGAGATTAACAACATCGGTTGCAACATGGGGAGTTCTCACTTTCTTAATTTTTTGCACATCATCAGACTTCAGGTAACATACTCTGAATGCCTTCCACAACTCAAAACTACTAATGGAATTGGGCAGCAAATCATAACAGCCCGCTAATCCCACCAATGATGCACAAGCGTGATCTATCATACCAACCAAAACATCAAGCGCTTGAAAGTTCTATGACCAACAAATGAAACAGATAAAAGACAAGAAAGATTAGGCTTAATACTACACTAACAGACATTTTTTCCCAACAAGCACATCAGCAGACCATACCTGAAAGCCATCTCTGTTAAGTTTCTTAATAGCAACAACAATGGGGTCACCCTTTCCACCAACAGGCTTGATTGTACCTTTATAAACGCTTCCAAAACCTCCTTCTCCAATCTTAAGCAACCTATTGAAATTATTGGTGGCTCGAGCTAGCTCTGAGAATGAAAAGACCCTCAAATTCTGAGCTCTCTCTTCATACAATTCAGTTACACTACGGAGCGAAGTGGTTGAACCAGAAGACTTAGCAACCCTCTCAGAAGTGGCAGAACATGACGATTTGGACACCCTGTCAGCTGCTGAAATATCAGATTTGCTCTCACATTTTAAAATTGGTGCTGATCTTTGTTCCTTACTCTTAGTCCTATCCTTAAAGTAATGAAAACACTTCATTTCTCGTCCTTTTTTTCCACCCCCAGATCAAACAGCGCTTTCAAGATTGAATTTTTAACTCCTCAACTGCCATTAAACTCCTGCTGGAAACAGAAAAAAGACAAATGGAAGAAGACAAAATTACTGCCTCAAAACTTTTTAACATCACCAATCATCATCATAGAAGAAGAAGGTTTTTTTTTTTTTTGGGATGGGGTGGGTCGGGGGAGAACACGTCAAGGAGAAAGAGAGAAATTTCACCAGCAAATTCAGAGGAAAACTTCACATGTGCAAGATTAAATACAAAGAAATCCCAATTGAAAGGACAGAGAAAAGGTTCAGGAAAGGCAAAGTTCAGCGAAAATTCCATTAAATACTACCAGAACTGAACCCGCAAAGAAAACTAGCCCACATCGAGAAAATGATAAAAAATGGAAACTAAAGAAAGATGAGGACCACCTAAATGGAACGACAGTTGAAAGGAGGGAGGCACCATTTATTACAAACCTGTACAAATAATGGAAAGCTATTCAATGGGATGCAACTAAAATCGTCAACAGCACAAGCAGAAGGGATGTTACCTTCGTGATGTCAACAGCCCCAAGTACCATGTCCTCTTGGTAGCTTTTACTTTTGCAACCACTTGGACTCAAAATCAAAGGAAGTTTTTCAACTTTCAGACCTTCAACGCGTTTTGCATAATCTATCTTTTAAATACTCTGCTACTTCCATTCTTGAATTGCAACAATTATACTAGCACACTAATTTCTTTAAACAACTTATGAGGAAACAAGTTATTGGGGTTTGACAAGAAGTAGTCGTTTATTTCTTTTCTGACTTCTAGTGCTGGGCTTGGCTAATCCGTTCCTGTGACTTGTGAGATACGAATATTGTCAGAAATGAAAGGGATTTTGACAAATGGTTTTGTCTGGCTGTGCCAATAAAAATTGAAAAAAAAAATACACAGGAGAGGTCCCAAGCTTTTCGGGGAGCTTAGCTGGTACGTGGACTGATCACTGATCTCGGCTTATCTTGGGACTTATATGTAGTCTTGTCTTATACTTTAGTTCACAGGAATCTAAAAACTTTTGATTACGTCGTTTAATCTAGAATGAATGGTGGGGCTTGTCTGGTTCATTGATGTTAGCTTACCAAACACCAACTCAGATTGAAGAACTCAGGAGGAGGGCTAACAGTAACAAGCCACCGCCACCAGCCAATCACCTTTGGCTTTCGACGTGAATAATTTGGGAAGCTATGACCGACCAATTGTTCTAGTGAATTCTTTCCACTAGTTTTTTCTATTAGGCTCGGCTGCTGTGGATTTAGAATTGTGCACATGGCCAAGAAGTTAGAATGAATTCTTTTGGTAGAATACATGTGTGCGTAAAAAAATTGACAATGTACTGACATTAATTTTTGATATATACCAGTGGTCCTAAATTCATAATTCCTGTAAAACCTGAAGTTAAAATTTAGATTGAGATCGCTTATTCTGCTTCCGTTAATGTTAAAACTATCAGTATAACAAAGATTAATACAAAGCATTAAGTTTCGAGTTTGTTTGAATAGAGTATTATTTGAAATAATTATTGAAGCATTTTTCTATTATGTGATGTATGTAAGATAAAAAAAGGGTTAGAAATATAAAAGGGTGAGTTGGAAAATGTGTTTATGACGTAAGTTAAATATTATTTGAAAAAATAATAATGTATCCAAACAAACCTTTACTAAAGCAAAACACGGTCAACCTTTAGACCAAGAAATTTGAGAATTTGACTTGAGCAGGAGGATGTTGATAATTATTTAAATGATTGCAGACCAAATCCAAATAAGCCCACCTTTCACTGTTCAGACGTTTTTGTCTTTTCCGTGCAATGCAAGGAGACGTACCAAGATTATGCCAACTACTGGTGTGACAGAAGTCCACAAGTCATTTTCTTGTAATCTCTGGCTCTGTTTGGATCGGTAGTTTTTGTAAAAACTGTTTTTGTAGTCAAACTACAAAAAGTGGTCAACAGCTTTTCACCAAAAAACTACAGTGCCTACTGTAGCAAGACTACACCGTTTTAGCTCCTGCAGAGTAAAAACAGTTTTTCGGTCATGTGATGCCACAGTGTAAAGTTTCTTATCCTTTCTTTGTTGAGCTGAGCTAAGAACGAGGAAGGCTTTGGACATCAGCTCCTCCTTTCGAATTTGAATGCTACCAACCGACGATTTCTGCAAGCGGGGCAGCCCATCGATTCCACACCTCCAGCCCGGCAGGTAAAGGAGTTAATTGGAACGAAGCTTGAGCTACTCGTACAGAGTGTGCTTCACCTGAGCTTGCTGCGGGCAGATCTGCAATTGGAGTCACACGCTGCAGATTCAGTTCGTTGAGGTGCCCTTACGCGATTATCACTCGCTCGGCCCTGCAACAGTAGTTAATTCGTGAAGATATTGGCGGTACGCTGCTGCATCCCACAAGAAGCTCGGTGAAGGCTCCTCTTTTTCAAGGAACCTGCAGGTGAGTTCGCTGAGTTTTGGGTTTATTCGTACAGAGTAGGGCTACAGTTGAAATTTTTTATTTGGGAAACCATCTAAATTGATGTCTCTTTCTTCTCCTTCAATCTGTTTCCGACGATTGTGACTCAACATCAAGTATTTAAACTTGTTCAGCGTCTTTAATTTCATGATGAAATTGGTCAGCCGATGATCTGATTTATAGTTTAGTAGCACAATAAGAGTTGTGAGGGGGGAAAAATCTTTCTAGATGTTATACCCAATTATTGCTTGATTGGACATATTTTTGGAGCAATGCTACATCTATTCGTGTATGCTAAGATTAGTAGATAAGCTTAGCTTAACTTCGAGCTATAGGTTTGGCATTTAACAACGATTCTCTTTATCTGTCCGCTAGAGAGGCAAAAAAAAAAAAAATCGTAATATACCTTGGCCTGATATCTAGTTTATAATTTTGAAGGACTTGAACTCTGAGGCATTTTTTCATATTGGTTCTTAATTGTTAATTATTGAAAACATTTCTTCACAACTTCGTCCTGAATGGGGATTGCTCATTGCCGACGATCGTGACCTTTTAATTGCACATTCAGTGTTATTGGAATAGGCGCTTGACTTGTTTGCCGCATATTTTTCCATATAATAGACCCTCTTATTAGCTATAAATGTACTCCTGATGTTATTGCCTAGGATGCACCAATGTATAATTTGTTCCGAACCAAACGGTGGCTGTAGTAGATTTAAAGTGCTGGCTGTAGTATATTTGTGTGTTTTCGTCTTGCTGAGTAATTTGCATGAGTTTGAGGACCTAATTTCTTCCATTTTATGTAAGTACTGCGGCTGCAGCTACTTCATTGTCCTTTTATTGTCTCCTCCTTGGAGCTACATGCCCCCTGTGACGCGGCGTGCTTGGAAGGGTAAGTTAGACTTGTCAGTTGGTCTAATTCTGTCTTAGTTAGTCAATTAAATGACCTTTAGGATTGTATTTTCTATATATACTTCACAGTCTTGCGAAGGAGTAGGGGATTTAGCAATTGTTGTTCGCTGTCAGCTCAGGGAGAAAACGATTTGCAACTTTGCATAACTAATTACTTCAAGGTTAGCCAATTGCATTTAGCCTTCTACTTACAACCTCAAGTGCGACTTGTTAAATTCCCTTTGTGTGTTTTTTGACCCTTTTCGTCCAATTTTCTTATTTATGTATCCTAAAGAGAACTAAGATGAAACCGTCAAAAGGGAAGTACTCAAAACGTAAGAGTTTCACATCTGAACATGAATTTGCGTTTGCCGAACATCTGCTGCATATGCATAGGAATGGAGAGATATCGTCTCAAAACATCGGGAGCCATGTCATCCCCGAGGTTACTAACATGCTTCTGCAGAGGTTCGGAATTCCATTTCCCCACAATAGTATTCGGTCGAAGTTCTATGCCCTTCAGAGCCTCACTAAGCTTTACATTTCATTCAAGAAACGGGGCACTGGTATGGGGTGGGACTCAACGAACATGACCTTCATGATGGATGATGAACGGTGGAGCCAACTGGTTCAGGTATAGCTTGCTGGTTTCTTACTTTTAAGCCATTTGGAATTATTAAAAACTGCCCCCTCTTTGGAATTTCCCTCCCCCCTTGGATATAACTATTTCCCTGCTGGATTTACTTGCTGGTTTCTGTATTTTGAGCCAATCTGAACTATTGAAAACTGTCCCCCCCATGGATTTTCTTTTCCCCCTTTCACTAACTGTCCCCCCGTACTATGCCCTTCACTTGCTGGTTTCTGGTTAGGCCAATTGAAATTATGCAAATGTGTCTCCCCTCTGGATTTTATCTTCACGAAAGGCAGTTTAATTTTCTTTTCGTTGGATTGACATGCTGGTTTCTTACTTTTAAGCCATTCCGAATCGATAAAAACGGTCTCCCTGTTGGATTTTATCTTCCCCCTTGCATTAACTGTTCCCCCCTTGGAATCCTGGTTTCCTAACTCTAATGCAATCATGTGTTTTTCAGAGTTGCCAGTCATTGTACTTTTGCTGTCTTCTGCTTTGTTGTAGGTGAACCAGCAATACGCTAGATTCTACAACTGCTCATGCCTACTTTATCACACTCTCGAAGAAGTTTTCATGAATCGAGGGGCGACTGGGGATTTCAGCGGTGGATATGGAGATTCACCGCCCAACTCGGCCGACGAGCAGCAAATGGAGAGAGCTGCTAGACGCTGTTCAGGAAAGGGGGTTGTGGACGTGGATTCCTCCGAGGAAATCGTTCCCTCACAGCCTGTGAGTCGGAAAGGGAAACACAAAGTTAAGAACAGCAAAGGGAAGCGCAGATCGGGTGACATGTCTTGCGATTCCTTCTTCGCACCATCGTCCCCCCAATTCCAGCAGTATGTCCGCGTCCTAGACAGCATTGACACACATTTGAGCTGTAAAAAGAGCAAGAGCGGGAGTGCAGAGGTCTCTTCACCTTCGAAGAGTGAAAAGGCTGTTGTAGATGACGATGCGCATTTAGAAGCTGCAATGGTGACTCTCTGCGCGCTTGGGCTAGACATTGAAGTTCACCTTAAGATGGCCGATCTCCTCCGGTCCAAAGCGGAGCGTATCATTTGGTTCTCCTGCACCACAGACGATAGAAGGCTTGCGTTTGTGAGACATCGAGGGCTCCTCCCACCCCCATAGATGCTCATACCATCCGAGTTTTAGTCGCACCAGCTCCCACTTGGATTGTCTTTGTGTCCTCGAACTCTAATGTCAATTCCACTGTTTCACTTTTTATTTTCGTTTGATGTAGTTTGGCCTTGGAAACTTTTACGGCGGATTTTTATATTTGTGTACCCCGAATGAGTCAATTTTTTTTTTCTGAATTTTAATAATTCGATTTAGTGACCTTTTAATTTCTGTGTGTGCTCGTTCGAATAGATTGCTGTAACTTTTGGCTGTGTGTGATAATAGGCTTTGTTACAGTGTCATAAGCAGGGATAAGATGATTTAATCGTTTGGTAACGTTTGGAATTGACATAGTTATACTTGATTTCAAATGTTCGTCGAAGTTCTGGCCAATTCTTTGCCTTCGGTCGAACCTAGCTAAAGTAGTAGATTGCACCAGTTGTTCTATATCATATTGCCTAGGTATTCACCATACTTAGGGATTGTATAGGATTTGTGGTACATTTGTAGCCAAGCTTCGCAACTTGTGCATTTGCTGACTTTTGCTAAGCTTCTTGGCCAGGTATAAATTATACCAGCAATGTTTTGCTGATTTATTGTTCCATAGGTGTGCAACTTGTTAAATTGGAAACCAGCAAGTATGCTTCTGTTGGAAACTTGTATTTGTGAAACTGCAAACTTCTTATTTTGCTAGGCTTTACATTTATAAAAGTAGGTTCAAATAGCCGGAGCATTGTTATCATAATAGGAACAAGTCGTGAACTTCATAAGTTGTTATCATGATTGTTCTATATCAAATATTTGTGCATATAGCCAGAGCAAAGCCAAGCTTCAATTTTTAATCCTTTTGATTCCTTTCTTTGCAGGGTATCCCGAATTTTTATTGCATACTTGATACTGATAGCAGTGCGATGGATAATCAGGGACATATTCAGGGCGGATACTTGGATGACGAGACGGACGATGTTGATTTCGATAACATCCTTTTGGGAGTTGTGCTCCTAGGGTTCATGTTCTTCGACCCACGCTTTAACCGAGTTCCCAAAAGAAGAAGAGTTAGAGATAGTAGGCTCTCGGGGAGGGACTATGTGCTTGAGCTGATAAACGGACATGAGGACAGAATTATTGAAAACATGCGCTTGGATGTTCCCCAATTCCTGATGTTGTGTGATTTGTTGGTTCAGCGTGGTTATTGGCATGCATATCCTTCACAGCAGGTGGGGGTTTATGAATCCGTTGCTTTAACTCTAATGTGCCTGAGCCATGATGAGCGGCACCGTGTTCTAACCGAGCGGTTCCAGCATTCAACGGAGACAATTGATCGACATGTTCGTCGTGTGTTACGAGCATTAGTTCGCCTCGGTCGTGATCTCGTTAGGCCAATTGACTTCAATGGGACTCACCCAAGAATTTTGAACAATGCATCACTCATGCCGTGATTTCGGGTTTGTATTTTTAGCATATGGATTGCACTTTATGCTTTCAAATTTCAATTTACATATTCTAAAAAAATTAGTTTTGTTGTATACTTTTATAGGATTGTGTAGGGGCACTAGACGGGACGCACGTCTCCGCTTGGTGCACAGAAGAAAGACGAGAGAGGTATAGAAATCGGCATGGCGACTTATCCCAGAATGTCCTTGCTGCCTGCGATCATGACATGCGATTTGTATATGTTCGGGTCGGTTGGGAGGGTAGTGCTCATGATGCCCGAATTCTTCAAGATACCTTGCTAGATCCTGATTCGGGTTTTCCTATGCCACCGCAGGGTATGTGCTTTTCTTCCTATTGTATTGCTGAAATTAAGAAATTGCATAATAGTAGTTTTAAATACTTTCAAGGCACTCTTTAATTCAGTATTTGGCGCCAAGTTGTCTCTCGTTTGTTCTCTTCAATACCTTCAAAAACTATCACCATGACATCATTGACAGGGAAATATTATGCGGTAGATGCTGCTTATAGAAATATGCCGGGTTTTATGGCACCGTTTAGGGGAGCACAAGGCACGCATCATGAGCGGGCTGCTAAACGCTTGTTCAACAGGAGGCATGCATCGGTTAGAAATATTATTGAGTGCACATTTGGGGTTCTTAAGAAGCGATTTCCAATACTCAAGGGTCCAATGCAGAACTACCTAATAGCAACTCAGAATAATATTGTGCTTGCGTGTTGTACTTTGCACAATTTTATGCGCGCATACTCCCCAGCGGATGAGTACTTCAACGAAGAAGCAGCCCTTGGAGCCCTAGCTGATGCACATATAGCAGGGGAGCAGCCGCATCCGGGTCAACCCATCGATATGTCGCAGCAGGGCATAGATAATTGGAACGAAGATCGGCGGGCGATGGCGGCTCACATGTATTTGAATGCGCATAACTAGGCTCATTGGACCGATAGGCCCTAAATAAAAGTTTAATAGTCTTATTCTATGAAACGTGTGATTTTCAGATTGATTATGAATTTGTAACAAATGTTATTGTGTAATGTTGACCACGGATTAGAACCTTTATCTTATATATGCTAACTCGTGCATATCTCTACCCCTGTATATACACCTAAATGCTTATTAATTCATCAAATATGTGGATGATATTGTACAAAAAAATCAAAAACAAGTTAAGTAGTATTAGTTGATGTTGGACAGAGGAAATTGGTAGTATATGCCACTTGAACCACAAATATATTGCAAATTCTAACTCCTTTATAAAAAGGTCACATTTGCTTTGTTACTGAAGCTATTGGGCAGTTATCCATTAAGTAGTGTTTTTGAAAAACTGGTCAATCCAAACGCTTGTATTTTTCAAAAACAAAGAGTTTTTCAAAAACTTCCATCCAAACATTTTTTGAAGTTTTTCAAAAAATGCTACAGTGGTGTTTTTGAAAAATAACCCCAAAAACAGCTAATCCAAACGGAGCCTCTATTTCTTTGTTTGCTTGTTAGATAAATTAATTCTTCCTTGGTTAGGTTGCACATGGACTTGGCAAATTAATTCATCCTTTCTTGTAGGACGAAGCTTGGATTTATTAAACAGTGGGACCACCATTTAGATTATCAATATTTAGAAGAAGATTATGCATTATATTACTTACGGGTAAATCTTTTATGCACTGATAATGTATACACTAGTGGGTCCAAATGCATGATACATATACAGAATTTGATGTTTAAATTCAAATTCAAATAATGTGGCGTTCATCCAACCCCGTCAGTGTATACACTGACAGTGTAGGAAAGATTAATCCTTATATTATTTGAGAGGAGTCAATTGCCGGTCAACCCATTTGTATTTTGATATTTATGATTAAAAATGTAGATTCAATGCATAGATTTACAGAACTAATTTTGGTGAAGTAAATGTTATTTAGTGTTAATTGATCATTTCCTCTCTTTCTATCCCATGTATGAATTTGGTCGGTCGCCAGCCAAGCTCAAATTCTACCAATAATGTAACATGCCAACGACTAACTAATAAGGACACTCAGAGTCTTGAGTCAGAGATGGATTAGTATGAATTTTTTCCCCATATAAGTATTATTTTCACTTGCTTTTGCATGAACTGAAATAATACATTTTTAATATACCACTCTACAATCTAATGGCTTTTTGGTTGCCTTTGATGAGGAGATCTCCATATTTTCTAAAAAGTAACTGAGTGACACTCAATTGCATAATCTTATAAGTTGTGACTGAAGTTTCAGAAATTGTAGAGTGGTCATACAACCATTTCCAGCACAAAGTAAAGTAGAAACATTCTTGAAAGGAAGCTACACTTGTGAGGAGGAGCATTAAAAAAAAACAAAAGATTCTTTAGTCTTTGTCTTCTTTTTTTTTTTTTTGGTAAAAAAGAATTCTCTGTTGACCAACATGAATTCATGATGTTTACAGAAGACGTAGACAGTGATGTCACACACACAAAAAAAGAGGACAAAAAATCAAAGAAGTCTTTTAAAAGTTTTGGTGAGGACATGAATTAAAAATGGTGCTTCTTGCACTATGTTGTATCTTTTGCGTTTGTATGTAAGTCTTTTTTTATTGCACTTTCAATGAACAAAATAGACACTTTGTAAAGGTCTCAAATGATTTGCTACCTATTTCTTTCCCCTGCAAATCAATTTCTGCCAATGGAAACTTATCCAAGACTAGGATAAATATGATGAAAGCACATAAGAATATCTTCCTATATGCTAACAGACATATCCCAAGAAAAAAATTATCGTTATGTTTGAGAATGATACCCTTCTCATACAGAGATATCTTTAGCCTCAGTACTCCTAAAGCAAATTGAGAGTTTATATGTTGAATTAATTTCTAATCATCAAAGCAAGCATCCAACAAAACTGAGTAATAACCAAAGGGAGTTACAAATGTGAGAATCCAAGCCTTATTATTAAGAATATATAGATACTGCTCCATTTTTCGTTATGTTTTTTTAGTACGACTTGTTCCATACTGAGGGGGAGAGGGGGCGGGGAATGGGAATGGGAATGGAACAAAGTAAGCTACTGAAAATTTAGAAGGAACTAAACTATCTCCGAAAATGTTTCAGGAAAGAAATTTTGCACGAGAAATGCAAGATAGGGGGTTTCGAACCCTTGCCTACCCCAGAAAGGGGTGGCCAAACAGAAATGTTCTATTTACGTTACTTGTTGGTCTAAGGTAGACTACCAAGATCTAAAGGTCAAGCTCATGTACATGGTATGGCACGCAATTTCCCCAGTTGTTACACGTTCTCATGAAATAGTAGTAGTAATTAATTTTGGGTCAATGAATATTTTGATTGCCCTGTTTAAGAGATTTTGAATAATGTTACACGTCGTATTTTATTACTATTATTGTATAAATTTCTCCCCACAATGTTTGGTGAGATGTGACTTTTATAGAAATATTTATAGATTGATTGGATCTCCCAACAAGCATCCCTTCACAAATCTCAAAAGCCCAGTTAAGCTAGCCTGTGCTTATATTATTGTTAATCTTTTCCTTCGTCTCTGCATTTGAATTTCAATGGGAAGATTAATTAATTTTTGCTTGTAGAAATTAAAATCTCACTTAAACAACACAAAAACCTTCACTAGAAAGATTGGAAACTATCTCCATCGCATTTGATATGCAAATCTTTATTCCCGAGATCCAACTTCATTGGTAGAAATAATAGTACCGTGTCAGGTAATTGCGAGA
The DNA here is from genome assembly GCF_003713205.1 of Coffea eugenioides. Lineage (NCBI taxonomy): Eukaryota > Viridiplantae > Streptophyta > Magnoliopsida > Gentianales > Rubiaceae > Coffea > Coffea eugenioides. Next base: position 27,254,308 of record NC_040036.1, on the reverse strand, counting down.
TCCCTAATTTGGCTCTCAAATCCTTTTCTCTTACCCTTTCCCCTTGCAAGGGTTGGAATCTCCGATTGAACTAAGAAAAGATATGCAAATCTTTATTCCAACAAAAAAGATAGTCAATTTTCTGTTATTAATTTTAGTTAGAGAACAAGAATCATGGCCCCCTTCGAGACTTTTGTGCTCACAACTTAAACGCCCTTAAAGCTTCAAGAGAGAATGAATTGTCTCGGTACCACGAGTGAAAATAAAATAATGTACGCACTACTACGTACCATGGATGTTTTGGGATTTCGCAAATGTATTGTCCCAAAGGGTTTGGAGGGTTGAACAGGTTCAGGCTCCATGGAAGACGCAATGCAATTTTGAAATGTAGAAATTGCAGTGAAATATGGAAGTATTGTTCGTTCCTTACAATAATGACAGAAAAAAGAAGATGTTATGGCATTGCTTAGCCTTGTCTCAATTGTAGACTTGTAGTCAACATGATAATTAGAACTAAAGAAAGACCGACCAATGGAGGAAGACACTTTTTGGCTTGTTCAATTCTCATATTTTCCAAAAAGTCTACCAAACGGAGTATTATATATGTTTTGTTATCAAGTATAATATTCTATTTAGCTCAAAGTTAAATTGAGTTCAATCAAGATTCATGTCACACAATTTTTAAACTCGCCCTGAATTTCCCTAGACCAACCCTTAGAATGTGTAATTCAAGCTCATCTTGATTTTGACTGATCACCCTTGATTATATAAATAGTATATACAGATCCAGAGAGTTAGAATTCGCTGCTTGATGAGAAGAATGCAATTTTGTCCAATCCACTCTTTGCTATTTGAGATTGTGAATGCTAAAAGGCTTCAAGAATTCGGCTCTCTTCGATGCAGACATCTAAAATCAAGCTAAGCTGAAGATTAAAGACTTGATTTTGAGTTTACAATTATGTATACTTATCATATTATTATTAGCGACAAAGATGCACTTTTCATCCCTAATGTTTAAGATGTTAACCAATTTCATCCCTACAATTTTATGCAAAACACATTTCATCCTTGTAATTTTATAATTTTGATTAATTTCATCCTTCAAGTTTTACGCAAACACATTCCATCCCCATAATTTCCTAAATTTGGCTAATTGAGGACAATTGGTAGATTGTCAAACAATTTGAATGGGATAGCGTCACTTGATCACAGCATGCCCATTAGTAAAAAAAATAGATTAACTAAAAGCTCAAAAATCTTTTCTTAATTCACTTTCTCATTTTAGTACAAAAAAAGACTAAGAAATTTTTAGCCATCATTACTTTCTTCTTAATCACAATCAAACAAGAAGATCCAAAGAAAATGAAGTCAGTGGGAAAGAAACAATCCTACTATAGCCAATTGAAGAAAAATGTCAAACATACCTATTACAACTAATTGGAGAAAAATATTAATGCAAAAGAATGAATGGTTTAGATTGTCATTTATTTGCAAAATTTTGTTTTGTTGCATCATATACATGTTTTTCAATCATCTATTTATCTTTCAATCTATTTATTTAGTCTCAAATATATCATATCACAATTTAAAGGGAAAAAAAAAAAGAGATAGTCTCCTATCCAAAAATACTTGTTGTTATTTCTATAATTTAATCAATAATTGAATTAAGTATTAATAATATAATTATTAATGGGACATGTGATGATATTATGTCTAAATTGGTTAACAATCCTTCAATTGTCCTTAATTAGTAGGAATTATAAAATTATGAGGATCAAATGTGTTCTACATAAACTTTAGGAACAAAATTGTTCAAAATTACAAAATTATGAGGATGAAATGTGTTTTGTATGAAACTTTAGGGACAAAATTAGTGAACACCTTAAACATTGGGGATGAAAAGTGCATTTTTCCCTATTATTAGCATATATTGGTTACAAGTAATATCGGCCATGCCTGATAATCTTGACTTAGTAAAAGATGAAAGCCAAATCAATCAGAATTCGGTCATGATCTGTCCTCTTACAGCATTACGGTTTTTGTTTCTTCCTTTTCCAACTATAGCCTTGATAGCTGGTGTAACAAGAAGGCAATTGGAGATTTCACGATAAAAATGAAAGAAAGAACAATGAGTCGGAGCAATTGTATACAAGTTTTTTTTTTTTTTGGGGAGGACAATGTCTTTGTTTGCCCCTATTCTTTTCTGTCTTTGTGAAAACTACGGCAAATTGAATGCCATTGTTGCAAACATATAAACTATAAGAAAAGGTAGAACAATATCTATATCTATACTATATATAAAGGAAGAGAGGAGGTTGCCGTGTTAGTGTAAATTATTTATGTCATTTTTTATAATTTCTATTTTACCCTTCAAATAAAGGGCAAAACAGCACCGTCATCTCTCTAAAATAAAGACACACACAACATTACTATTTAATAACCCTTTTTTTATTCAAAATTTTTGCCGTTAGATTTGGGTATGCTCTTCCCCCTGGTTACCATAAAGTGCCTATGCATGATAAATGCAAGCAGTCGAAACTTGAAGGTTTCTTGGAGAGAAAACCCCCGTAGCATTTATAAGTGTGGCTTTCGTACGCTTGCTGTTCCACAAAATGACCAGAAAAACGAGATTTCCGGTTAACCTTTCTCTGTGAGTCGAACCGAGGGATGAAGATTTTAGTTTGAAGGCCCTTCAAACGTGTAGCTTCGCACAGCCAACATCCTCACCAGAGTGCCTCATGTTGCCTGACTGAATTCAGTCTTGAACTCGATAAAGTTAAACTAGCTAGGCCTGGAATATGCTAAAACTTAGCTACTGCAAGAGCTTCCTTCGAAAGTACAAAAGGTAAGCTAACGCAAAGCTCGAAGTTGTACTCGGTAGAATGTAAATGACCAAATCCACCGTAAGTTCAAACACAACCCGGGACAATGACGAGTTTTGATTTTACTCATTCGGCATCACAATCCTTTCCCGTACCCTGATATATATCCTTCTCCAAGTCATACAAAGACCGACTTTGCTCAATAACAAGCCTGCTTACAAACCCTCAATTATTTATCTTCGTGTCCAAATCTCTCAAGTCATACAAAGACCGACTTCATGTCATACAGCACCAGCAACAAAAGGCCATATAAGATCATTCAAGCCAGAACTAACCAAAGCCCTTTTTGCTTACAAATGCCTAACAACAGGATTTGCATACAGCTTGTGCATGGAAATGACAATTTGGTTTGCAAGGCTCCATTAAAACCTGCACTTCGCAGTAGCTCAATCCCTACATAGGCAAGAAAATCGCAACCAGAATAACTTGTGCTTACAAACATATAAAATAGCCTACCAAAATTTAATTAACTCAAACAGGCTGATGAAACCATCTTGCAACAGCACATGATGCAACTAGAGGCCGAGAATTGGATGCTCAATTGAACCTTGGCAATTGCAGTTATTTCTAGAAAACAATATTAAAACATGCCGGGTAACCCCTATTAAATCCCCATCTGCCCACAATAATGTGTGTCTATATATATATATCTGCAAACTTAAAGAGGCAACCTAAAGTGATTTCTTCTACCAGATACACCGAGCATCACTGGTACCCTCTAAATAAACTTATCTAGTCTCCATGTTTTGTTAGAACTTGGAGGCCTGAAGTTCTCTAGCCGCAAATTAGAGCTCGAGCGAATCTCATTCAATACAGAATCACCTCTTTCAGATGCAATTATCTCCAAGATGGTTCCAAGAACTTCAGCAGCAAGTCCTATTTCTACTAGGCGTCCTTGTTCTTCTCCACCTTCATATATTAAGCGTCCAACTTCATTAAACGATATTACATTCTCCAATACCACTTTTGCAAAGAAACGACCAAGAAATTCAGCAGCCCTTGGAGCATCATTTACGGCATCTTCCAAGGTCATAAGCACAGAGTCAAACCTGCCAAATAAATGCAAAATACCAAGTGAGACTCAAAAGTCAATCCTCATTAAGAAAATCAATTATCATAATGCATAATACAATGGAACCTACCCTTTTGTGAGATGATCTTGACTTATAATGCCATCTCGATGTTTCGTAAGAGTGATGAGAAGCTTTGCTAAAAGGTCCCTCTCCATGTCCTTCCTCTCAAAAGAATCAGTAACCCACAGAGATATCATCGAGGGATAGAAGCTCGGATTATTCAAATCCTTGATGCACAAAGCAACTTCGTTCTCATCTTTGGCACTGCACAATCACAATTACATTGTCAGCGAAAGGACATGCGAGAATGAACTTTTGCAGGTCAAGCTTGATTTGTTTTACAAACTTGAACTTGCATGGAGATCTTAATACATTACCCCACTCTCAATCATCTCACCAAAAAGCAGCAAATAATACTGCATGCCATGTATCTTTAACATGAAAAGAATACCAGACCTTCTGCAGGGATATCAAAAAAGGAGACTGGAGAAACTTTTGATAATCTCATGGGTTTCAGTATCAGAATCAATTGCACAACTACAGAAAATAAGAATCTTCTATTCACTGCAACAACATTAACCTCCTTAACCTCAAACATAATTATTTAACATGGCCTTATCTTGAGTGTGATGCAAAATGCAAAAATTTCAAGAGACAGAAGACAAAAGGGAAAAAAGGTAAGATCTAATAATACCTGTAAAACTCTTTAATTGCTGACATGGACATGTCCTTCAACCGTTCTTCGGGCCAAACTTTGTCAGAAGACACATTTTGTGTCAAGGCACCACCACCACCTCGTCCAGGTGGAGATGTAGGAAGAGATCTATCAGAACCACGATCCGTACTCCAAACATCTCTATTCCCATAAGCCATGTTGCGTTCTTGTGTACTTGATTGGTCATAAGAAGATGCACCACTAAACCTGTCTGGTGTGTATCTTGGCATTGGATCCTCTCTTGAAGCATAAGCTGTCCGATCTGCAACAGGGTAACCATTCAGCCCAGGTCCCACTCTCCTAGAGTCCCCAGTACTTGGGACATCAGATAATTGAATGCCTGGAGAAGCTGACTGCCCTCTAAACGACATTCCCCGTGCAAGACCACCTTGAGGCCCAAGAGTAATAGAATCATCACCAAGGGGTCTCTGAGGAAGAACAGGCATTGTCCTGCTTTCAAAAGGTCTATCCTCCATCCGAACATCTTGTGCACCATAGCCACGGAGCTGAGGAGGCATAGGACGGAAACCACCCATCTGGGAGCTTGGAGAAGCTAACACATTTGTTCCTCTAGGAGAAAAGTCAATAGTCTGGCCCCTTCTAACGGAAGAGCCCAAACTAGGAGCACGAGCAAGGCCCCTAGCTTGTGCCTGACGTTCTTGAGCAGCATCCCTGTGCACTTCTTCAATCTTTTTCGGCCCTTCAACTTTCCTCCTCTGCTGCCACTTATTCTTTCTCAGATCAATTGCATCTCTCAGCATGAACCTCACCCTAGACGACAGTCTCATGTTCCTTGACAATTCTCCTATCATTTCAAAATATGCATCCATATGCTCTTTGGCTTTTGCATGATCAATCATCTCTCCTATTGTGCTCATCAATTTGCACAATGCTTCAACATCTTCCTCCTCAGGGTTTTGATACTGACCCAGCAATTTCTGTATACACTCGTGCATTATTCTCTCTGTCAACATTCTCTTCTTGTACAATTCCCCAATAAGTCTTATGTTACCCAACATCCTTCTTCGTGCTCGTAATTTTTTCTCCTCTCTTTCCTCTGATGACTGCTGGGCTTCACCTTCCAAATCAGCTCTGTTAGCTTCCTCCTGTTCTCTCTCTCCTCTCTCAAATTCTTCCTGGCACTTGTTTAAAAGCAATCTCTTAAAAGTAACTTTTTCATTAACCACAGTCAGATCAGGCAACTCTGCTGCAAGGTGATAACAGAAATTGGCATACATCTCGCAAAAAGTTGGCTCCATTAAAGCTTTATCGAATATTTGTGAAATCACACCGCCTAGGGTGACAGCATTATCAATGTTGACCTGTTTAACTTGCTCAAACAATTTCTCAAAATTTTGAGGTGTTAGCTTGTTCAGTATACCTTTCAGTTGTCTCTGTTTGGCTTGTTCCTCATCTGTGACTTTACCAACTTCATATTTTCTGTCTGCTTTGTGCATTACCTGTAATGGTGTCTGAGGAGAAGGCATTAAACCCTTCTGGAAAGCAGTTCCACGCTGCCACCTCTCAGAATCAGGACTGTTTCTTGGAACACCAACCTGAGGAACAAAGGACTGCATTTGCCCTGGAAGCATGCCAATGGGATACTGAAGAGGAGATTGCATGCGAGGATTCCTTAGCACGCCATGATTGCCCACTGGACCAGGTCGATACATTGCCATGTTGGGCCCATAACTAATATCCATCCGCATATCGCGTCCAGACATTAGTGGCCCAGGCAGTTTATTCCACTTGTCTTCTTCTCCTAAGCCACTTCCCCGACGATCTAGACGGGCTGCCATGTTAGGTCTATCAACAATTCTTCCAGAACTAGAATATGACTCACGCGAAACACTAGCATTAGAAGCAATCAAGGCCTCTGCTATATCAGGTACAAATTCAAAACCCTCAGGTAGATCAGTACATTGCTCTGCAAATTTAAGTAAGAAATCCCTAGAATATTTTTTGGTCATTACTCCACTGCCATCTTCACCACTTTCATTAACTTGCTTCCTGATCTCTGAAGTTTCCAATTTTGGAGTAGATATGTCAGCAGCATCTTCCCAGTCCTCAGGCTCCACTTTACTCTGGCCAGAGTTCTCCTTAGACACATCCTTTTGAGACACATCTGAAGACATTCGCTCCAAAATGCTGCTGGAGGCATTCTCCATGGTTTCTGCAGAAGCAGCAATTTCCTTTTTCTCCTCAGGTCCCTTGTATGCCAAATATAGATCTGAAGTTGGTCCACTGCTGTCTAATTTTTTAAATAATTCCTTTCTCTTCTTCTTTCCCCTTGGTGCAGTATTTTTTGCCACGTTTGGCTCAAATGAGCACTTGTCCTTGATTCCAGATGCAGACAAAGAAACAGAACCAACACTTTTATCCTCAGGACCATCTTCGTCATGCTTCAAAATTTCTTCAGAAAATGGGTCTACAACGGGTAATGACTCATCTATAATAGCAGAAGTTGTAACAACAGTATCGTCAGTATCCATGTTAGCAGGCCTACCTAAAGAACAACCCCCCAAAGAAGATACATTATTATCTTGAGTAGTAACACCAGTGGCTGAATGAGACACCTCACCATCTAGAACTGAAGATGATGTAACCGAATTATCAGTCCCAGAATCATTTTCAACTTGGCATGTAGCAGATTCGTCCAGCTTTCCAAGCACATCTGGTGGAGACTCCTGTGCCGTGAACTCACTACTCCTAGCCACTCCCCTTACTGTAGAGCTCTCTATGTGGCCAGCAACTTTAGCAGGTTCTAAAGCAATAGATTCCAAAGATGTCTCAAGACTGCTAATGTCTCGTTCAGAGCCCTCAGAAGATTTTACTTCTCCCTGCTCCTTTTCCCCACGTATTTCTACCTTTGGTTGGCTGTCTTCCAGAGTTTTAACAACACATATTTTTGATGAATCTGATACTTTGCTTTCCTCATGCTTCAAATCAAAAGAATCTGATTCAGTTATACTAGCTGTTGACAGAGTCTCTTTTGGATTTTCAAGATCCACACCAGTTGCAGATGTAGTTGTTTTCACTTCTACAAGCTCAGGTTCCTGATGTGTCAAAACTGCAGCTGCCGTAGACCTTTCATCCACCTGCATTAAGTGATGCAAAACAAAGTGTCAAATATTGCATACACCACGAACCATCCAAGACCACCACCTGATGTGCTACATTGCTGTACCTTTTTTTGTTGATCTTTGGTAGAGACAAGTCCACCAGCAACTTCAGGTCCTAAGCCATCGCTACTTTTTGGTGCAGCCAATGATTTCTCAACAGGAACGCCAGGAGACAATGAACTGGATGCAGTGCTTTGGATAGAACCAGAACCCGATGGTACAGCAGCTTTACTTGCCTCCAACACTGATTTAGGTGTTGGTTCAAGACCAGTCTTTGACTGTTGCCCAGAACTCTGGGATGAAGTTTCAGTATCCTTTTGAGATGGCCTTGACAGTTTAACAGATTCTCCCTTAGAAGCACGAGGTGAACTTACTGAAGGTGCTGCATCTTTCTCTCCATGAGAACTAATAGCAGGTTTTACAGTGACCTGGAATAAACTCAGAGAGGTTACCAATTCCTCTAATGAACAGCAAGATGATCTTCCAAGTAATATGTCAGTGAAGTTGAAGAAATGCAACAACATCAAAAGTATATTTTAACCAAGAAACAAAGAAACGAGAGAAATTCTGACTGACCTGATTATAACATCTTTGAGTCTGTGGAGGAGGATGGGTAGTACTTAGAGAAAGAGAACTTGGAGCTGGGAGGAAGAAAGAATTAGCATTATAAGAATTAGGATAGTAGTTAGGCGGATGCGCAGGTGTAAATGATGAAATAGGTTGTGATTGAGGAGGCACACTAGGATGTGACCTCTGGACAGGAGAACCATCAAGCCTCAATTCTTCATGAGTTTCTGGATGAGTAATCTTTATAGTTTTACGAGGAGCGCCAAACTTTCCAGCCGGCTGCTGGGCAAATTGTGGGGCCATATTTAGTCCAAGGTTACCCAATTGTGGGGGAATCTGAGGACCCATCTGAGACGTAAAATTCAAATTCTGCCCCTGATGAAGCATCCCTTGTGTCTGCATTGGATGGGGTTGAAGACCTGAAACAAATACTTGCTGCTGCACAGATGGATTTCCAATCTGTAAAGGCATAGGCATTGGCATTGGCATTGGCAATGATGTAGCTGACATGGCCTGCGACTGAATCTGTGGATTTGGGCCCCCAAATTGAACAGGCACCTGCGACTGGTGAAATGGCATTTGCATAGACATCCCAGGCATACTGTGCACAGGTGGTTTTTGGGTTTGAGATACAGAGGATGGTGCTGAAACCTGTACATCCCTTTTGGGCTTTGATGGGGGATGGCCCTCGGCAGCATTAGACTGATCAACCGTGCTTGCATCCTTTTTTGGCAACTGCTGCCTGGGAATTGATGGAATTGGCAAGGTTGTCGGAGCTGCTCTCACCAAGTCATGACGAGCCTGGCACCAAAAGAACCGGAAAAGAGCAAAAAATGTAAGAAAATGATTTCAAGTCCATAAGAGCATTGACAAATCTCTAAGTCACCAAAAAAGCCATCCACTGTGACTATTATCAATGTCCATATCAGGACCTACAATATAGCAAAAAGGATTGGACAACATACAATCACATTTATACATCAGTTGGCAGTCTATAGTGTATCCAGATCATCCTAAGAAGTAATAGTATTGATAGTACAGTATGGAATATGAAGTCTGTTTACATAAAATAACACTTAACTCCCTGTTCCTATTATTGAAAGAAACCCAAAGTCTTTATAATAAGTTGATTGCGCATCTACTGATTGTAGGCCAATTTCTCAGTGAAAGGAGACCGATGAGAGTATGTGAAGGCACGCGCAATCACCACCACCCAACAATGCTAACTCCTTTGCAACTACACTGCCAAAGCTAACCTAGCCATGGCTGCCAAATGCATTATTACTTGTCTGAGGTCTTCATGGAAGAAAGGCATCAAGGAAGGAAAATTTTCTATTTTTCTTAGGAAAAGCTTCTTTAACAAATCCATTTCAAAATATAATATTGTATTGATTGCCAATTAGAAACTTAAAGAAAAAATTCTTTAACCAATCGAAGCAGCTACTCTTTCTACTGAATTTTAAAAACAAGATAATACAAGAACCACAAACCTGCTCACGTTTCTGCTCATCTAAATTTGGTGGAGCTGAGCTTGTTCTAGCAGGTATCTATAAAATGAAATAAGAAAATTACATAGGCACTGTCTTATTAAAAAAACAAAATTCAAAAAATCTTAATAAAGGGTGCAAACGCAGGAAGAACATTATGGTTAACACAAGGAATGTTTACCTGCACTCCATTCATAAGACCAGGACTGATGGATCCAAACTGAAAAGGAAATGGCCGGGATGCCTCTGCTGGAGCTAAACCATCATAAAAGATTTTCAAAAATAAGCTAGAAAGTAAGAGAAAACTCGAATAATTCTCATTCACCGAAATCAAGGGAAAAAATTAAAAACCCCAAGCTTCAAAAGGAACATCGAGCACCAAAATCACATACCTTTAGCTGGTGTAACAGGCATGGGCAGATGCTTGGGGTCAGAACTTGCAGGGGGAACATTAGAAGATGGAGGTTTTGGAGCTCGGGTGGCTTTTGGAGTAGCCACATCAGTTGCCTTGACTGTCGCACTAATAGCAGGTGCATCCGATCCTCCTAATGCACAAGAATCAACGTCAGCAACGTAATGGACAACGCAAATTCCTCCGACAAAACAACTTTGTGATCGTGATTTAAATTCATCGAAACGCAACCATAGTAAAGGTTCTAATTTTCTAGTAATTTCAGGAATAACAAACCCTACACACTGAGAAAATTAACAATTTCCCCCATAATATTATGCCCGTTTAGGAAAACCAGTCTTTGGACTCAAAAATCAACTTTTTTGCAGCACGTACCATGAGGTGGCTGCTGCGAATGAGCACCATTCTGAACAGCACGCGGAGCAGAATGAGTACTAGAATCCGAACTCACACCCTGCCCACTTGTAGGAGCGCTTGCCCTAGGTATCCCTCCTTGCACATTGTGATGCTTCTTAAAACTGCCAGCACAAAACATCAATCCAAAAACAAATGACTAACTAATTCATCAATTCCCGAATTCAAAACTCAAACCCTCACGCATAAACAAGCAATTTTGGGAAACCCTAACTTGATATACCTGCGGCTGGAGGGAATCGAAGGTTGATTATGATTCTGATTATAATTGTTGTTACTGCTGTGGGAACTGGAGGTGGCGGAGGGAGGAGGGCCGGTGGCACCACCGCCGGTGCCGGTAGAGCCTTTAGTACCGCCGCCGCCGGAGAAGTTACGATGGTTGGATCGTCCGGATTTTCTGTACTGCGAAGACTCGGTCCTTTCAGCCCTTGATTGATTATGGGACATAAATTCAAGTCCTCAATAAACCGCTTCAATTAATTTTGTCTACAGATCCACCGATCAAATCAAGTTTCCCAAAAAATCAAAAAATAAAAAATAAAAACAAATCAAAATCAGAAAATATTAACAAATTCGTCCTTTTCGTTTACCTGGAGTGAAGAGTACGCTAAGGAAAGGGAAGTTGAAAAGAGATTAGGGTTTTTACTGGGTGCTGTGGATGGCGGGAACCATGACGACACTGTCAGGGAAAGAGAGAGAAAGAAAGGGGGGGGGGAAGAGGAGAGGTGTGTGTGCTATGTGTGAGGTATGTGACCTTATTGCATTAGAGAGAGAAAGTAACAGAGATAAATTTAGAGAGAGAGAGGGACGGGGAAGTGAGCAACTGAAAAGAGTAGGCTTCTTGTTGTATTTAATGGGAGGAAAAAAAAAAGGTTTGTGCGCTCTTTTACTGGGAAGAAGAAGGATTTAATCTCGTTTTTATGTTTTTCTTTTTTCTTAAATTTTGGCCTTTTGGGGGATGTGATTTGAGGATTAGTCAAAAAACGGTAGTGTTTTTAGGAGATGGGAAAGGAATATGTCATCGCGCGTGGGCTCGTTCGTTCTGTTTCCTTCTTTTTTAATTTTACTGCTTTAAAAATTAAAATCCACCTCTGTTTTTTTTTTTGAAATTTGAAATTTTTTAAAGTAGAGTAAAGCCAAAGATTTGATTCCGCATCTAACTTCTAAGCCCCAAATATAAAAAAAAAAATTAACAATTTGGCAGATTTTTTTTTTGTTTATATAACTAGTTTGAATTGATATTTTTCTAAAATTTTTATGTAAAAATATAGTACTGTATCAATTTGACGTACACAAAATAAAAAGTTGGTTGAAAATTAAGTCCGTTTGGATTCCTTGTTTTTGCCTTTGTTTTTTAAAAACTGTTTTTCACATTTCAAATGCTATAAATGTGTATTTCAAAAACAATTCCAAAAATACCATATCCAAACATTATATCAAAAACAACTTCAAATATACATATTTAATATGTATATTTCAATTTATATATTTCAATTATGTATATTATATATATTATATTAATATAAATTGAAATATATAAATTGAAAATTATATATTTATATATTATATATTATATAAATATTTATATACATTAATATTATACAAATATTGTATATTATACATAATATAATATACATAATATGTAATATTGTATACATAAATGTATAAATATTGTATACATAATATATTATGTACATTACATTATAATATATACATTATTAATGTACTTTCATTATTATGTACATTATTGTGTATAATAATGTATAATAATGTTATGTATAATATATAATATACATAATATGTAATAATGTATATTATGTATCTAACATTATATTATGTATATTATATTATATATATACAATATAATGTATATTATAAAAATTGAAAATTTTATATAATATATTTATATATTATATATTATATAAATATTTATATAATGAAATATACAATAAATATTACAAATTGAAATATTATATAAACACCATATTTATAATATTATAATATTTATAATATTATAATATTTATAATTAATATTATATTAATTATATTAAATATTTATTTATTTATTTATTTATTCATATTATAAATATTTTATTTTATTTATAATATATTTTATATATTTATAATATATTTATATAAATATTATATATTATCTATATTATATATTATATAATATATTTTATATATTATACATTTATATAAATGTACATTTATACATAATATATATTTATGTATATTTATAATATACATTTATATTATGTATTATATATAATATATTACATTTATACATTTATATTAATATACATAATATTAATTTTACATTTATATATAATATTAATATATTTATACATTTATATTAATTATATTAATACATTTATACATTTATACATAATATTAATATATATTTATAATATATTAATTTATACATTTATAATAATATTCATTTATAATAATATACACTTATACATTTATAAATATATTTATATTATGTATTATATATAATATAATACATTTATATATTTTTTATATAAATATATATATTTATTTATTTATAAATATTTATAAATGTATAAATCTATATTTATATAAAAATATATAATTTATAATTTATACATTTATACATTTATATAATATTCATTTATAATTTATCCATTTATACATTTCTAAATATATTTATATTATGTATTATATATAATATAATACATTTATAATATATAAATATATAAATATATAAATATATTTATTTATAAATATTTATGAATGTATTATAAATGCATAAATGTATATAAATATAAAAATTATAAATTATAAAAATACTCAAAAAATATGTTTTAAAAATACCTCTAAAAATAATTCAAAAAAATCTACAGTAAAAGTTTTTCATATAGTTTTTGAAAAACAACCCCAAAAACAACTAATCCAAACGGACTTGTATTTCAAAAACGAAATGCTACAGTGTTGTTTTTTAAAAATAACCCCAAAAACAGCTAATTCAAACGGACCCATAATACACGAAAAACATATAAAAATTTTGGAAAAGAATGGCAATACAAATTGGAATCTAATCTCCACGCGCTGCTGACAGGGATTTTGATTGGTGCACTGGGAAGGGAAGGTCCTTGCCTTCTCGGTAGCAAGTGTGAGGGTAGAAAGCTCAGCAGCAATGGGGTTAGGGAAGTAGAGAGCGAGAACTGAGAAGAGTCCCTTTGATGAATTGAACTATTCAAATACGAGTAGTAATTTGTCTCGAATTCTGTTGTTGTATAATTAACAATTGTCAATGCCTGCACGAAACTCTCTCCGCTTAGTTTTTGCCAAAATTATGTTAACCCCTTTTAACTTCCAAACTGGCATTTATTTTCTTAAAATGTGGAATTGAATTGGAATCAGAATCGGAACCACAAACCCAAACCCAAAACCCCAAGGGTATTGAGTTTTCGTCGTTCTCCGTTACGTATTCTTGGTTCGAATCAGAATGGGCTTCACTCAACCAATGAATTCAGCATTTTGAAACTCTAGTCATGAATGTGAAATATTAATCCGTTACGTATTATTGAATTTATCTAGTGCGCACTTTCGGCAGCTACGTGTCCCTTATCAACCCAAAAAAAAAAAATCTTTATCATAGCCACATGATCTACCAAATAGACAGTACTAGACGTGGGTATCATATTAATTTTGACACCTCTTCCTTAGCCTCGTACCCCCCATACTTCCCAACTAAGTTTAACCTTCTTTTTTTCTGAGTCCTTTTATAAAAAAAAATAAAATAAAATTGGAAGAACACTTGAATGTCCAAACTCCAAAGGATTATTCATTCATTATATTGGGGCAACACTTCGGAAAAAATTATAGTTGTTATTGATGGATATCAACAAACAATTTTAAGTTTGGTGCAGAATCTTAACAAGAAATTCATTGTATACCCAACAATTGAAAAAAGGAAAAATGAAACGGATAATCGATGCCACGGATTATGATTGCTTTGATGCTAGCAGATGTCGGCTGCTTTCATGCCATCTTGACTGTGCTTTGCATGTTCTTGTTTGTCAAAAATTTTTTAAGCAGTGAAGATTCAACTACTGCAAAAGATCACTTGATCAACTCCTAAAAATTTACTAAGCAGGGTTTTAAAGGGTAATTTACTTGCACAGGTATTTTCCACAAAGAAACTCTCTCGGTCTGCCCAGGCATCATGTAACAAATCACAAACCTTAATGAACCCACAGTGTGAATAAAAAGGAATCACTCTACTGTTGTTTTGCATATCCACTGCCCACTGAAACTAGCTACGTTACAGTTTCCAAACATATCCCTGATGTATATTTACAGCATCTCCAAATCTATGGATAGACAAGGAAAGATATTGAGGAAAAAAGAAAGAATATTCCGAGCAAACACTTGTGTCTATATATAACAACCTGAAGAGACCTCCGCCGCAATCTCCACTTAAAAAAGGTCACAAGTAAAATGGTGTTGAATACACATCAAACATCCGGCAGGCAGTTAATTGCGGCTCCTGTCAGCAGAAACAACATGAAAAAGATTGCAAACAATTTTTACTTCCCAAGGCAAAGGATTTAGAGCTGAACAAGGATGAAAACGCATTAGCCAAACAGGCACCAAATTTCAGAATTGTCCATCTGCATTTTCAGTCAATTACATCTACAGCCTTTGATTTTCTGCAGCTCCTATTTAATACATTAGCTTCATAAATGCCTAGTCACCATTTTTCTGTCCATTACGCTAAACCAACAATAGCACATTTTACCAATAAAATGTAAAAACTAGAAACAAAAACACACCTACGCTACCCCCTTGTCAATATTCAAGACATTTACACAGTACTCTATCAAAAACTCCAATCTCCTTTTACAAGCTGTTCAACGTGATAGTAGACCGAATAGTATTTGCATGCAGATCAACCAATAAATATGATACTTGAGACTACTACATCTTGGGCACAGAAACCAGATCTTTGGATAAATAATCCATTAGTTCTATCTAATGCTACAGGTGACCGCTATTGTGAATTTGCAATTGCAATGCAATCGTGAACAATCGGCACAGCAGAAATGTCTACCATTTGTGTGAATTAGACATAAGCCTTAACAATCCAGTCTTGGCTGTTCTACATTTACGTGCCTAATCACGTATGATCAATAGGGAGATTCTCAGATACAAGCAGACTCTCAATCAGTAGGCTAGAAAACCAGAAAAATGTACCTGTTGGAATCCACCACTGAGGCTACCGCCTGTTAGAAGCATTGTGAGGACAGATGTGACAGCACCACCACCAAGACCATTTCCTGAACTTCCAGCCTCTCTAATGGCTGTTCGCATCGCATTTAACATACTTCCATAAGTTGCCGCATGTCCCCGCTCAATAGCTTGAATGAAACAATATGTCATGGCACCAGTTGACGTGATCTTTGAGAGAGCCTAATCACAGGAAATATCTCTGAATTATACGCATCTGAGTAATTCCAAAATAAAAATGGGCTACCCAAAAAAAAAAAAAAACTTCCCCCTGAACTCATCATAGTTGACCAGAATATTAACTTACTGATGTGTCAGCTGAAGTTTGATCATCATCACAACCGCTAAAGGAAATGACTTCACCACCATTTGATCCTTTATAAACACCTGATCTAGGACGATGGTCCTCCCACCCATACTGCCCACTCCTGTTCCCAAAGAAATATGACATGTAAGTGGCAGAAAGCAAATAGCATAGCAATTAATGAGAAAGTGAAGGGCTTCATTTCCAGACAGAAATGAGTAAACTTGCATCACTGGATTCTATTGTCCAGGCCATTACAGCAGATTTCTAGATCTCAAGATTTTACATGCAAATCCAATGTGTATCCAACTAACACATACATGTTGCACTTTTTAATGGACAAACATCAATTTATAACTTCTTTTTCCTTTTTTTTTTTTTGAAGAATTTATGACTTCAGAAAACCATCAAGTATGTTTCAATCAAATTTAAGGATTGTAACCTACTTATGGAAACATTATTTATCTCTCTCCTCTTCCAAGTGATACATTCTAAAGCTCAAATAGCTTTTTTTTTTTTCAATTAATGATAGAATTCAATAGATAATACCAGAAACTACAAACGAAAATAAGTAGAGAATAATGAAGATCATCCATTACATAGCAAAACTTCAAATTTCTACAGGTTTGGGGAAAAACTCTCAACCATTATCACTACAGGAACAGCAAGTCAAGGACAATTCCACTATTATTACAATAGTAAACTAACTGACCTGTTCATTCTGCAAAGAAACGGCAAGTCTAGGACAGTTCCACTGTGACAAGCATCGATTATCGCGTGAAGCCTAACACCCTGAGGAAGAGGTCTCACAATCGTTGCATTGATTTCATCATCCACAATCATACCCTGTGTCTCAAAGTCCAGCGGACACAATGTTTCATCATATCCATCAACTTCATCACCATTATAGTTCCTTTGTCGTGAGCCATGACCAGAATAGTGAAAGACCAAGGAATCTCCAGGTTGACATCCTTGTACAAGCCAATAAAAAGCCATCCGCATGTTGGCTTTAGTAGGAATTTTATAGGGATCAGTTTCTTCTTCTGCACACAGAATTCAGTCAGAAGGAAATCTTACAAGTTAAAAAACAATATTAAAAGAGATCAAGATTTAGAAGGTAGCTCAACATACATAATTACAGATTTAATACGCATAGCTGATTAAAACACTTAGGTTTCAATATTTCCCTTATGGCCTATAATTCAATAATGCAGACACAAAAATCTTTTCTAGTAGCCCCCTCAATTGTAGGCAAAACACATAAAGAAAATCAAAATTGATTACTTAGTTGTCTGAGAATTTATGATATGCCAAAGACTACTATAAGTTACATCTTGAGTTCTCGATGCTACCCTATCTAGCAATGGTATTAAAAGCCCTAAACCTACCTGTTTATGTAGATGCATACTTTGAAGTCTGTGATCCCACCACATTTCTTTCTTTTAAAGTTTCTTGGAAGGTCAGTAATTAAACACGTGAACAATTTAATTTAAGCTAACATTAGTCCAGCTTAACAAACATAACATGAAGTGGAAGCAAACAATTTTTTTCCGCCTCCTACTATTTCACCATGCACGCTGTAATCCACTTAGTCTTTTAAAATCAATCCTCTACCATCTCGTGCATTTCGAAAACAGAGACAACTCTAGTACTGAGTCAATCAAATTTTAGGCTTTCTAACAACTTCCAGAGAAACCAAACAGTTTCTAGCTTTTTATGTGACAAAAATAGTGCATTAACTACATCAATTTCGATTCACTTAATCAGACTGCAACCAAGCAAACCATCTTAAGCATGTCCAAACAGTTGACCAGTTGTCCCTTAAACCCAGATCAGTAGATTGATCTATCAACCAGGCACCACATGGTGCCGAGATTGACTGTCAAGCCTCCTCCTCCCCGTTCACCTAATTCCCCTCCCAAAATGACGAAAGGAAAATAAAAGTTGATCAATCATCATTCTTATTTTGTTCTCCTAAAGGAAGGGGGAAAATGTAAAATTTTTCCCTTTCCTTTCAGTCATAATTCAAAAATCCCACTAAAATCAGTAACAATTTTGAGGTTTCATCATAAACTACAGAAACTTCAGTCATTACCAACCCCAAAAAAAAAAAAACTTTCTGTGAACAAAATTTGACTTCTACTGCTATCTTTTTCCCACAACGAATATTCGAACTTTAAGGGGGGAAAGTTACACCTTACCGACAAAAAGGAAAATAAAGAAAAGCACTTAAGCAAATTTACCAGAAACCAGACTCTCAAAAAGCTAAAGATGTAACATATAACGCATTTATCAGACAAGCACAGAAACACATACTAGAGGTGTATATAACTAAATGGAGATCACATAGATTTACCAGTGAGCATGATGATGGAGGATTCAGGAAAGTGAAATTTATTAACCAACATGTAACGCATGCACTTGGCATCATTAATGCATCCTTTAAGCTCGTGTCGGGAGTACCGATAGGATATACCGACGATCACGGCTTTTTTGCAGCCGTGGGCGTTGGGGGGTGGGCCGGGTGGCGCGTGATTGTAAGGGGACGGCGCAGGTGGTGGAACGTGGTTGTAAGGGGCTACAGAGTGGGCGGACGATCCATGTGGAGGCGGAGGGACGGCTCGTGGATCGCCGATTTGGGTGATTGCGTGGCAAATTGCACAGCGGATGGATTGAGCTCCCGGCGGCATCTGTAATCGGGTTCGACAATTCGAGCAGTTGACTAGCATCATCATTTTGGCGGATCAAGATGTAAATTTGGGTGAATATGCGGGGGCTGATTAAGAACAGTTCAATTTGAGAGGAACAGGGTTTACGCCTTCTGGAGACGAAGAACGGTAGATGAAGAGCGAGAGCTGAGGCCTTTTGACGGAGTTTGTGTGTGTGTGTGTGTGTGTGTGTGTTGGGGCGGTGGGGCTGCGGGGAAGATGAGGGAAACGGGCCGGCGGGGAGAGGGCGTGATGATGAAATTGGGATAAGAAGGGTATGCAAAGGTGAATAAAAAGGAAGTAGTTGGGTAGTTGTGGAATATCATCGGAGTCTTTCTCCGCGTATGGGGTTTTAGAAAAGTTTATTGCTAGTAAGTGGTAACGATAGGAATTTTTCATTGTGATATTTTTAGGGGTTAATTCCACTTTGTCCCCTCAAACTATATCCGAAATCCCACTTAAATCTCTAAACTTCAAAATGGAACACTTAAATCCTTAAACTACAAAATTCGTCCCGCCATAGTCCAATTTTTAATGGAATGCACAAAACCTAACAGAATGGTTGTCAATTCTGCTAGTTATTATTATAATTAAAGTTAACCAAATCTAATAGGGACATAAATGTAATTTTAATAAGACCCAAAACAAAAAAAAACCAAAAAGATAGGGACATAAAGATAATTTTACCCCCTTTTCTCCTTCTTCTTCATTCGTCTTTTTTTCCTCTGTTCTTCTCATTCTCTTTTCCTCTGTTTCTTCCCTATTGTTTTAATCTTTAATTTTTAATGAGAAATCCTGAAACTAACCAGAACCCAAATGCAAAATAAATCTTCAAAGCCATAAATCTTAATGTCAATTGACCATCTATATATCGAAATTTATAATAAATAGATCTGACCCAAATTCTTAGATATAGGAAAAATAACAGTGCCAGGAAGAAATTTGACATAGGTAGTAGTATTTTTTTTTTTTTTTTTTTTTGCTGACGGAGTGGGTGTCCGGGTCAAGTCCTTAAAGGCGGCCCGACTAATCTCACTTCGGCCCGACCCAGCGCCCCAACCAGACCTAGCACGTTAGATGCACGGAGAAGCCGATGTTGCTGCGGAGGTTCGACCCCGGGACAGGCGCCAACCACCAACCCATTCACGTGGGGGCACATAGGTAGTAGTATATAGTGTACTCTTTCACAACATCCCCATAACTAGGAAGAGGTAATTCGGACTGGTCTCTTTGGAATCCTTAACCCATAAAAGCAGCATTACGAGTGTTGTGAACATCAACCTCAATTTGAGCTTTAGCTTTAGCTTTCTCCACATCTGTTGACACAGATTAGGGCATAGTTTCTGTTCACTTCACTTCACAAACAAAGGATCCATCGTGTTTAACTTAATTATCAGGATTAGCGGAACCTTTTCTGAAGATGGATACGAGACTCCCGAAAACCACGTATCCAACCGCATGGCCCACCACAGCAGCGATGAAAATTCCTCCATTATAAGAATCATGGACAACATCACCAGATACGCGAACCTTGCCCGAATTGCGCGAATCCCCATTTGGAAAAGAATTGCGGCTACGCATTTGGATCTGGGTCTGACAACGTTGATGTTGGACAATAGCTGAGAAAAATACAAACAGGAGGGCTAGTGCATTCATGGCGGAGTTGTGTCCGGGCCATCCGGAGAAGAGTATTTCGGCATCTTTACCCCAGTAGAAATGGGTGAATAAGGAGAATGGGTGGTGGTGGTGGACGTTGGTAGGGGGCGGTGGGGGAGGAGGTGGTGCGGTGGTGTTGTGGTGGATGGGCAGGGCATCGATGGCCATGAAGAATATATGATGACACGATGACCCGGGGGAGGGGTAGGGGTGGGTGTGTGGCTCTGTGGCATCCGAGGTTTAAGAAGTTAGAGCTGAGATGCGGCATTTTGAGGTCTCTACTCTCCCATTTAGGCGAGTGTACGCAGCCACCAAACCTTTTTAACTGCTTGTGTAGTAGATATGTCTGTATGAGCTAACAAATGAGCGTTGGATTTGGCAAAGCATAAAAACTAGTATGGTGTTAGGAGCAGAAATAGCAGAGGAATACCCGGCCAAAAAAAAATTAAGAATAAAGGAAGAAGAGAAAACCCAAGGTAGAAAGAATCGCGCACATTAGAACGGTGGCCTTGAAGAAAAATCTGAAGAATTTGATGTTGTACTCTTAAGGAAGAACATGGGCTTTTGATTTCTGATGATGTGCTTCTGGGAAGAAGGAAAACGAAGGAAGAAGAATACGTAGGAAAGAACAAGGTGAAGAAAAGAAAATTTTGTTTAATTACAAATTTCTAAGGTTTTTTTTGTCTTACGTCTCGTGAAATTATATTTATATCCCTGCTAGATTTGGTTAACTTTAATCATAAGAATAACTAACAGAATTGAGAACCATTCTGTTAGGTTTTGTGCATTCCGTCAAAAATTGAACTATGGTGGAACGAATTTTGTAGTTTAAGGATTTAAGTGTCCCATTTTGAAGTTTAGGAACTTAAGTGGGATTTCGGATATAGTTTGAGGGGACAAAGTGGAATTAACCCTATTTTTAGTGTTCATTGTTATCAATACTAGTGCTCACTCTAACGTGTGTGTAATTAACAATTAACTCTTTAAAAAGTTTTTTTATGGATTTTATGGGTCAAATTAAATTATAATGTAGATAATTATATATGAATCGAGGATGAAGAATATGTGGGAGTTGGAAATTAGCATGAATAAGTTATAGTTAGTTGATAATTAAATAAATAACTTCCTTTTAATTCAAATAATTATCGACAATTGAGACAAATTTGCCCTTATAATTAAGAGTATATTAGGAATTTTAAAGAATGATAATGTGTTTTTTTTTTTTATCAAATGACATTGTGTTATACTACATAGTGACGCTCTCCCTTTATATATTATATATATGAAGGAAATGAACAATAAAGATAAGGGTAAATTTAAAAATAGACAAAATTAACACCAATTTAACAAATAAACATAATTTATTACTGTAAAGATAATAATACCCTAAAAGAGAAAAAAATTTCCTAAACTTTGATGAGATTCAATAAATATATCTTGTAGTTTAACAAATTTCCTCAAAGAGAAAAAAAAAACTAATCATTTTCTAAAGGTTTTTTTGTTTTGAAGTGGATAAATTTGCCTCCCTCCCCATCCATTCTAAATCCACACCTCAAACAGTAATAAGATATTAAAGCCCTTAACAATTAATAAGTTAATTGGTAACTTTTTTTTCATACGATAGCAATAAATTGCGTTCGTCCCACTATTCTTTTAATTATTTACTATTTTTTTCTTTTCTAAATACATTCCTTTTTTTTTTTTACATTCCATGTTTTTCATATGCTTGTGCTGCATAAAGCATCTTTAACAAATGATTATAGGAAGGCTAATTTTTCTTACATAAAAATAACTGCAAAAATCTCATCATTAATGCTCAAAAATAGAAAGGGGTCATATAGTGCTCCATTACTTGTAGTACTACATCTGTCATATAATAATAAAAACCTCACTAGGATTATACATAAATGTTAAATCATTTGATTTTTTAAAAGAAATATCCATTATTTCATAAAATCTGATTGTTACAAAATGAAAAATCAAAATTTCATTCATCACATATATGTGTGGGCCAAAAAATCTCTAAGAGAAAATTTTGTTGGGAAGTTCACTTTTATTTGTTAGCTTTTATAAATTAGCAGAGTATAAAATCGAAATATATTTATAGATATGTATGCTGCTTAAAAAATTCACTATAGCACCAAAAAAATACTATAGCAATCTGATAAGTTATTGTGTAAACATGGTAGGAAAAAATATTGTACACTGTAGCGATACTGTATATATAAATATATGTACATATACATGTATACATATATGTATATATATATATATATATATATACACACCATTTTTTCAATTCAACTTCTCTCTCTAAATTGAAGAATTCTCTCATCATTCTCTCAAAAGTATAAACTAGTTTTAGGTTTCAAACTTATGAGCAAGTTTTGATCAAGAATCAAGTAAATTTCTCAAACTTTGTAAGTCTTTGCACAAAATCATGCATGTAATTGAAAAAAATTTCAGAATCTATATTATTCCCGAGCAACCTATCATTGGTGGGATAAAACCCAAATCCAATACAACCTATCCGGACATATTAGTTGAAGAAAAATCCAACCTTCTCCAAAATTCAAATAACATCTATGAAGGACGCATAGATGGAGCATTTAATATCTTTACAATCTTTCAACAAATGACAAAGGTGGCCACAACCTATCAGACATCACATGACCACACTGACCAATTAACTGCCCATATCCTAATAACAGGATTTATCGAACAACTCAAAGGTTGATGGAATGAACACTTCATTACAGAAGACAAGGACAATATTCTCAATACAACCAAAATTGATATCTGGGCACTAGAATGGGTATTAATGAATTTTTCGGTTGGCTTTCCATTTTTTGTTTTTTATTTTTGTTTTCATGGGGTTTGAGAATCAAAGATTTTGAATCTGTAATAATAAGTTTGTAATATTTTAATGTCTTAGTAAGAGTTCGGGGTATGAAGTTGTAGGTATTTGGGAGAATAGTCTAGATTAATGTGTTTGGATCATCATGCCAATAATCGAACTCTGTTTGGACCATAGGAATATAGGTGCTGGATTTGGCATATTAACTAGAGATTTTGTTTGATTTTGATTCATAATTGGCTAGAATTTTGAGCTCACAGATAGACCAAACTAAAAGAAGAAATCAATATATCAAACATTAATCAAGACATAGACAATTGGAAAATTTATAAATACACTCAAACTGATATTTACGAAAAAGATAAAAAAAAATGGATGCTTTCTATCTCAAACTATATAATCAAAACTGTATAACAAACTATAGCCTTAAATGCTGACCGTGAAGAAATTAAACTATTATCTAAAAGAACAATAAAAAAACATAAAGAAAAATACAATTATATTCATTTTGAATTAGTACAAGTTGCAACCAAACCATTAACAAGAAAATGAATAGACACATCCTTGCTCCTTTGCTTTAGAGATAGTCGATTTTTGGAATTTAACGATTCCCTCCTAAGAATGGCACAAACCAACTTCTATAAAGGACCAGTATATTTTGATTATTTCCAAACTTCACAGTTTCTTTAAAAGATAGAAACATTCTAGATGCTTTAACGATAAGCATAAAAACTACTAATTATAGAGTCAAGACTGGGACTCTTCCAGTAATTATTATTTATATACTTCAATACAAAATTATGAATTCAGCATTTAGGACAGGAGCTCTTAAAATATTATAAAAGGGATAAACAGTTCTATTCCAAACAGATCTGACTAGATCTCGAATCACAGTCCCGATATCTATCACTTATAACCAGATCACACTATCAGAAAGTTGGATACTTCCTAAAGTAACACCAACAGAACCAATACAAAAGATGACAGTCTCAAGCATCCAATAGTTTGCCTCCGGGGCTGTCCAAATCAAATTTAGCAGATCAATGAGTTTTAGGGCATAATTTTCATCAACAACCAATATAGATATACCTAGACACTCGACAACAGAAAGAAGATCAGTCTTAGAAAGACCACCAACTTCCTCTATCTCAACCTGACTCTAAGATTTGAATCTCTCTTCCAAAATCCCACAAGCAAGGTACACAACTAGCAGGCCTGTCCCTTCAGAAATTCAAGATGGATCATCTGATGACGCGGATCAGGAAGAATTTCCTAGATCTCTTATATATATGTATATAAATATATACATATACATATACATATATCCATATATGTGTATATATGCGTATGTATACATATACACATATATACATATATATACACGTGTACATATACATATATACATATATATATATGTGTATATATACGTATGTATGCATATACACACATATACATATATATACACATGTGTATATATACATATATGTATACATATATGTATATGTGTGTATGTATGTATATCCCTATGTGTTTATATTGTTCTTTTTGTTCAATATATCTCTATATATAAAGTATGAGGTTGGAGTTTGTTATTAAAAAATTCTGGGCAAATTACAATTTACCCCCTGTGACTTAGTTTTTATTACATAACTCTCTTATGGTTTCAAAAATTATATATAATTCCCTCATGATTTGGATTAAAATGTCAAAGTGACGGAATTTACAATCCATAATAGAATCAACTAAAATGTCAAAAATACCCCTATATAAAGTTAAAAATTATTTATTAACCACATGGAGGTTATATATATATATATATATATATATATTGAAAATCATAAGAAAGTTATATGATAAAACACTAAATCATAAGGGGGGTTATATGATAAAATATAAAACCATACGGAATTAGAGTGTCATGCATGTTATGTTTATTTATTTTGGTCATTTAAATCAATTTAGTTTTTAAACAAGGGTGATTTCGACATTTTCATAAGTTCAGTTACGAATGATCATTTTCGTCACTTTAACACTTTAATCCAAATTATGAAAGAGTTATATATCGCTTTTAAAAATAGAGGGGGGGTTTGTGAAAATTAGCTATATCACATGGAGGTAAAGTGTAATTTGTCCAAACATTTTTGTCACTCTTTTGAGTTATGTATTTTATCCTTGTTGGTAAGGATAAATCAGTATCATCATACAACTCTATATATATTTAAAAAAAGATACATGTATGCAAATAACTACCACTGCCCATGTATCAAAAACTTTAATACAACTTTTAGTATTTGTATTATGACCAACTGTGAATGCTTGACACAAGTACATCAAAAACGAATCGGATACACATTAATAGGAGTAAACTAAAACACGCAAAACTAAACGCAACAATTAAAAAGTTGATGGTTAGTGGATGTTTAACTTAGGCACGAGATGATTCATCAAGATCCATAAGGTTAAGGTAATTTACAATCTTTTGGTTGAATTTGTGTAAGTGAAATTATGTTCTTGAGTTCTTAGCTTTTTCTTTTCTTTTTGCAAACTCAAATTTTTGTCATTTTCTTGCCAAGTGAAGCGATTAATCAATGTTTTTCACCTCAAAAGGGCAAGTAGTGAAAGTGATGTTATGTTCGTAAGTTCTCAACTTTTCCTCTTTCCTTTACATGTGGAAATTTTGTCATTATCTTGTCAGGTAAAGTGCTAAGGATGTTAAGAACTAATTATGATCTTTTATACTAAAAATCTGTCATTTACTGGTTAAGTAAATTTCTATTGATGTTAACAACTAATTATGATTTTGTAAAAAAAAAAAAAAAAGATTATGATTTTGCACATGCTTCGAGCGTGACACCATCACTAGTGTATTAATGTTTTCTTTCTCTACATTAATTTGCACAAATTAAATTGCGTAGAGCATTGGGGAAAAACAAGACTATAATTGCACAAATCTCAATCAAAGTGCTGTCATTTATGTTTTGAGAAGCTAATTGAAATTCCTCATTCATTTACCAATTGCCTAATGCAAATACAAAAATTTCCAATGTTGGTAACAGCTGTACATATTTTCCTTTTTTTTTTCTTTGCAAGGAACATTTGATGGTAGTGCAAAAAAGTTTTTATTATATAGGTAAGAGCATTAATCTCTATTTCCTGCAAAGAGTTTGGATTGTGGAGTTAGTCCCTGCCAATTGAAGAGGTCAAATAATAAGTTCACAAAGAGTTGAGTAACATTTATTTGATTATGACTGTTTACGGTAAAGGTTCAATTCATACACATAATTTAATATTTAATTGTACACACTCGGTTTTTCAATCCTCTTTGCTTTTGAAACGCTCTTCTCTTCGTAGAAAAATTTAAGAAGTATTCTTCTATACATTAATAGTATATACACTTTCATCATTTGATATATAACATGTAATTTAAATTTGAATTTAAAATATAAATTTTGTAAATATATTATATATCCTATCATAATAATAGATACACTTTCAGTGTCTATAAGATTTGCTTAAAATTTAAACTTGTGCAAGACCTTGCTTAAATCACCTATTTAACTAACCATTTGCTTTCACACATCGCATAGATGATGATTATGCAAGGAATGAGGCGGATAATGGGGTCCCGTGCCCCGTGGCAATTGCTGGACGCTTTCAACTCTAAACTTTTGAAAGTGAACAGAAAGTGCGAGAAAGGATTCCGAGACGTTGTTGTATTCAAACTCAAAGTCGCTCGTGTCATCAGCAAACAGCAAGGTCTCCCACATATAAACATTCGCAATCCAAACGCGTAAGGTCACACGTCATACAGAAAAGAAAAGAAAAATTTCTTGTATCCAAAGAAAATAGATTAAAATTTATTAATATAAATTAATCAATTTACATTTTAAATATATTTTTTATTAAATATATATCACATTAAAAAAGTATTATAGACATAATCTCCTATAAACAAACCAATTATTACAAAATATACACCAAAGAAAAAGGCGAATCCGTAGACAGGATAAAAGAGAAAAATAATGCGATCCTATAAAAAGTAACTATGACTAGGCACTAGCTAGAGCTGCCTTGCGTGCTACTAGGATTTCAATCATTCAAGAAGATAAGAATGGGCTAAAATTGAAAGCCGGTTTTCTAAATTTATTTGTTGCCTTCCCTCGTAACGAAGGAAAGGGCAACATTTACGGATTTGCCTCGTCCAATTCCAATTCGTTCGTTAATAAGCAGTAATACTCCACCAGGTTTTGAAGGTTCACGTATGATGCCCAACTATTCCGTACTACATTATTGTATCTGTAGATTTTCCCTTTCCCGCTATAACTCTTACGTAAGGTATCTCTTGATAAAAAACAGCATTCAATATGTTAAGATGGCTTAACTAATACTCCTCAATTTAATTGATCATGAAACACGAAACTAAGACCACCCCCGTCCAAGTTCTAGAAATTCATACTTTGTTTCCATAAGATTTTAAAAATTTTCAAAGTTTTTTTAAATATATATTTAACTATATTTGCTCCCCTAAGTTCTAGAAAGTTATACTTATATGCATATATATATATATATATATGAATTAATCTTTTATACATTAATAATGTATACACTTTTACCATTAGATACATGACGCATACTATGAATTTGAATATGAAACTCAAATTTTGCATATGTATCATATATCCAATCGTGATAATATATATATATATCGTCAGTGTATATAATATTTACTATATATATATTAAACTATTTTGTTTTTCAAAATTTTATGTTAACTCCAAAATTTACATGTGTTTGCATTTTGCCTCCTCAAACTAAATTTTATAATTCCATGAATTTCACTTGAATAAATCTTCAAGCCAAAGCGTAAATCAATTATTATCTAAAGATATACATGCCACCACTGCGAAGATATATGAATTAATCTTTTATACATTAATAATATATACACTTTTACCATTAGATACATGACACATACTATGAATTTGAATTTGAAACTCAAATTTTGCATATGTATCATATATTCAACCGTGATAATATATATATCGTCAGTGTATATAATATTTACTATATATATATATATATATTAAGCTATTTTGTTTTTCAAAATTTTACGTTAACTCTAAAATTTACATGTGTTTGCATTTTGCCTCCTCAAACTAAATTTTATAATTCCATGAATTTCACTTGAATAAATCTTCAAGCCAAAGCGTAAATCAATTATTATCTAAAGATATATATGCCACCACTGCGAAGATATATATGAGATACCAATCTGTTAAATTGGTAGCATATTCATGTTTATTGTTACTTAAGCTAGGAGACATGAATCGAGCATTCCAACAATAACGCTGACAAACATAGGAAAAAGGCTTAATAGGCCATCACTGTGAATAGCATGAAGCACTGAAACTACCCCATTATCTAAATCTTAATCAAATCAAAACTCATATCCGATTTGGGTTCCATTTGTTTGCTTCTTCTCTAAGACTTGGACCATTGACTGGATTCGCAAATGGAAGGAAGCAATTGCCCGTTTTTCTTTTCTCATGCAACGTCCAAAAAAAAAAAAAAAAGGCAAAGGACTGCTGCCGACTTCCTTTAAATTGTCTCTATCAGCTTTCCATTGGTGCAAATTCACAGGCGTCAACAACACATTAGCCGTTCCAATGCGTGTGGATTGCGGTGTATGTTCTCTTTTTCCTTTAGAGGATGACTCCAAAAGGCAAACTTTAAAGTTACAAAAAGAAAAGCTGCAAAAAAAATCAAGACAGCCAATATATTAGTGCCAAAATCTCCAAAATTTTGCAATCTTGTGTGACACTTTTTATTGACATGACGTCCTCAATGGTAAATTTTCTCTTTCCAATTGTTTGGAGGAAAATTACTCCATCAGGAAATATTCTTTTTGTCGACAACGATACATTTGTATAACCTATTCTATTATAATTTAGGGGGGAGAGGAGGCTAAGGAGGCTGTGGTAGGGGGCTAGTGAGTATACAGACACAACTAAATCAAGGGAGTGCCATAGCACAACTCTTAGATGTTTGCAGGAAAAATACTCCACCAGGAAATATTAAATGAGGACAATTTGAAAGAACTTTGGTTGCATGAGAGCAATTCAGATAGTCACAAACCATAGATAATTTTTTTTTTGGACATGTAGGTTAGAATCATTTTGAATAAAGGCATAGAATAAAAAATTGGAGACATTTATTCTTACCAAACTTATATGACCACCTTTTTTTTAAGTAAAAGATTTTGAACTACCTACTTACAATTGCTCTTCTTTTACCATCTAACTCAACCTTCTCCTGACTCATACCACCACTTATTTGTTACCATAGATACTATTGTTAAGATATATCCTGTAACTAGCAATACAATTTAAAACATCCTCGAGCACTAAACCGCTCCATTTGATATTGAAAGACTAAAGAAATAGAGAATTACACTTTCAAATTCTAAGAGTCTCATGGTAGCTTGTTTTTGTTAGATAAATCAAATTTACAGCTTGTATCTTTTAACAACTGTTTATTTTTTTTCAAATTAAAACGTATAATTGTCATTGTAGTCTTTTTGCATAGCACACGAATTACAGACACATTAATTATGAAATCAAATACAACATATATCAATCAATTGGGAAGCTCATTCAAAATCCATCCCATTAATGTGCAAAGTAACATGATAACTTTTTTGTTTTGGGTCACAAATGATGAAACTTAAAAGATCCAATCAAATGCGGATTGGAAATTTTGGGCCGCTGGCTGAGAGTTTATTCCAACAAACAAGAACGAGCCACCCTCCAGTCGGGGCAACTAACAAAATCGGGCATACTAAGACGGCCCAATATAAGGTACAACTTGGTAATCTGGACGGCCTATAAAATCTAACTAGCCAAACAATTAGGGTTTTCTCTGACTGCAAAGGGAGTCTAGGGTTTTGCTGCTTCATCCTTCAGCCCCCGTCTCTGCGGTGAATCTTCCCAGCTCTTCAACATGGTTAGCTCTCAATAGCTCTGACTGTTATCAGGATTTGGTTAATAAATCGAAAGTTTAACCTTTTCCTTTTCGACTTAATTACTTGTTATTGCTATTATGATTTGTTCATTTCCTCTAACATGGGATAAGCATAGGCATTTTGTCTTTCTTTCTTCAGTTTTCTTCAATTTATCTGTTTTTCAGATGGCCAATGCGAATGGGGTTTTGGGGGGGGGGGGTTGTAGATGGTGGAGGGAAATTATATTTGTTGTTTCACTAGGCGCTGAAGTTTCTTGGATTCGAACTTGCAAAAAATTTATAGTAATTATCTGTATTTAAAATCTGGAAGATGATTAAGAGTCAACTTTAGGTGCTTTCTTGATGTGGTCGTTTTAGCTTGGAGAGTTTTCGTGATTGGTTTTTGTCCGGAGTATTTTTGGTAGTAAGGAAATGAATCATGGGAAGTTCTTGCTGTAGCTTGTTGTGGTGTTATTATATGTTATATGGTCGTTTGTTAAAAAAAATCGTGTCATGGTTTTGTGCACAGATTGCTGATTGCAGCTTACTTTCGTAAGTTTTTATTTGTTAATCTTGTTGAAATTAATTTTGTAGCTCTAATTTCATCATGCTTGTTTAATTTTTGCAGACTAAGAGAACCAAGAAGGCGGGTATTGTTGGGAAATATGGTATGTATCTTTTCCTTTTTTGTGGGATCCTTTTACATGGTGTAAAGAATTTTATAGGTGCTATTAGGAATGTGTATGAATTATAATTAAGTATCACCAAGATAAATATGGACAACTCATGATCTACCTACTTTCACAGACTTGTGCTAGTAGCTCAATGTAGGTGTGATGTTAGCTCACCATTATTAGTAAGTTGTTGAAACTTCTGCTTTTTAGCAGTAGCAATTCAGGCTGAAAATGTGTGTCTGTGTAGGAGCTGTGATGGAGCATACACCCTGTAGTTTTGTTTCATTGCATGCGGTCATTCTTTGTTGGATGGTGTGTTTGCTGTCCAGCTTTGTTTGTGGTATTGTTAGTCTGTAACATGACATGTTTCATCGATTTTCTGGTGAAACATAGGTACCCGTTATGGTGCTAGTTTGCGAAAGCAGATTAAGAAGATGGAGGTTAGTCAGCATAGCAAGTATCTCTGTGAATTCTGTGGCAAGGTATATATAGTCCTTCTCTGTTCAGCCTTTGGTTTGATTTTATGCAAATGCTTATGTAATGTGTGGTTTATTTGCAGTATGCAGTAAAGAGGAAGGCTGTTGGAATTTGGGGATGCAAAGACTGTGGCAAAGTCAAGGCTGGTGGTGCTTACACGTTAAAGTAATTATCTTTCAGAAATGCTTCTCTATAGAGGTTCAAGCTCATAATTGAAATCTCTAACCTTTTTTTTTCCTTTTTATTTTTATTTGGCAGCACTGCTAGTGCTGTGACTGTCAGGAGCACCATCAGAAGGTTGAGGGAGCAGACAGAGAGCTAGATCGTGTTTTTTCTTTTGGAGAATGCTGGAGATCTTTTTGTTTACTTATTCGAATTTGATATGTCAAATCATTTTTAGATGAAGAAATTTCTGGAATCCAATATGCATTGTCACACTGTGTTTTATCTTTAGAATATTCAACTGTTGTTTCTTTTATATTTCCCAGTTGAAGTAGCATGTTGCACTTGTCATACATGTCTGTTTAGCTCAACCTTGGACGAGTAAGCCATCACTAAAATGAGTTTTCATCAATATTAAGCACTAGTAACTTGCTTATTCCTGTATAGTATTTGTGATCCGTGTTCGGTTTTGTTGCTGCTGTGGTAATAGTTTCGATCACTGCAAATTGTAGCATGACACTGGAAAAGGTTGGGGAACTCCGTTAGAAACTCACTGTTGCCGTTGGCCCCTTGTAGGATTGTTCTTCTTGATAATTTGTTGGACTCTGCCAAACTCGGGCACATGTTCCTTTCTTTTTTTTGGGAGTCTTTTTTGGTGGTGGTTACATCTGAGGGTTTAACATCCATTAGCAAGCTACTACTCTTGGGGTTGCAACCTCTACCACATCCTCATACAGCAGTGTTCTGATGCTCTCCGGAGGTGTCTGCATCACGAGCTAGCTTGTTCCTGCCCGTAAGCTCATCTTGGCTAGTGCGTTACCCTATTTCCTTGCCTCCACGAATGGATAAACTTACAGTCCCAGTTCCTTGCTGTCCATTTTTTAATCTTCCTGACCAGGTTTCCATGCACCCCATCTGTGATGCTCCCAGTTATCATCAGAATGCTCGACAGTGAATAAGATTCCACTGTCACCTTCCTATTTCCTTTATTCCAAGCTAGCTCTAAGCCTTGTATCAACGCCCATTATAGTTGACAAAATTTGCAAAGGAAAACGAACGATGTGATGAACCAGTATAGTTGATCAAAGCTCCAAGTCAACTGATATCTTCCAACTAACAAAAGATTTGATTCTGAACCATTAATAATGAAGGCAGGCGTGGATGGAACAAATTGTACACAATGCAATGGAGGAATGTGGGAACAAAATGTACACAAGTTAGCTCCTAAGACCAGGGAAAATGGTGGGCCTTGACGTATAAAATGAAGAACCTGATGCCACAGTTTAATGTAACAAAAACGGATAGTAAACAAATCGTTGCGGTTCTGTCATGGCATGACGGATAAGACGTGTCATTAGGGAGCCCTTAGAAAGCTTGGAAAAGAAAAAGGCAAAAGGAGGACTCCTGAAGCCTGCAATCTAGATTCGGGAGCAAGCTTTCCTTTTCCAAGCAACGAAAACCATGACATGAAAATAAAACCCCAGCCTCAGAAGCACAGACTGCCAAAGGATGAATGAAAACTTAGAGCTGGAAACAAGTTTTCTAGGTGCCACAGGTGTAAAGCAGCAGGCAGCAGGCAGCAGGCAGCAGGCTGATTTTGTTGCAAGGTTCCAGTAAACCTTCCACGTATCTATCAGGGAATTGTAGTCTATGTTCTTTATGAGTTGAATATTTTAACTTTCTTCGTTTTATTTTCTTTTTCTTGTTCTTCTTAAAAAAAGAAGTCAAGGTAAAATACTTTCTTCCTCGTAAATATGCACCGAGAAGGAGCAAAGCCAATGAAATTTTTTCTAGTTTTTCTCTCGCCAGTAATTGAAATTTTAATTTCTTCCAGTTTCTTTTTTGCCTCTCCTTGCTTAAATTACAGAACTAAGATAAGATAAGTGTCTAAGCGACATCTTTCTCACTGCTATATAATATTTATTGTAGGATACATCATGCCAAGGGTAATTTTGGAAACCTCCCTTGAGATTTTTGTCAATTTCACTCAACTCCCCTCAAGTTTAAGCAATTACAGTTGCCTCCCTTGATGTAGTGAAATATCTGTAATGTCCTCCACTTGGTAGACAATGTACAATTTAAAGCAATAGATTTACAAAACAAAAAAAAAATCCAATTTCTCCATCCAGTGTCTATTTCTGCTCCTTTATTTCCTAAATTTTATACTACTATACCCTATTTTTATTATATTCAATTTTGTGGATATTAAAAAATTGAAACTATAAAATCAACAGACAAGCAAATTATGTGTCAAACTAGAAAGAAATGAAGAGGCTCGTGGTGATAGATAAATAAATAATAAAATTGATGATTGAAATAGAAAAAAGACCAAAGATGTGGAATTTATTGTATTTTGTTTGTTATTAGGAATTTTTTTTTTGTAAAATGTCAATAATTTGCATAAGAATATCTTTAGTTGGATTAGTAATTGTTAGTTATGATTTTGTTGTAGAGATAGAATTTATTTTCTACTTCTTAGATGTTCATATTTTTAAGAATGTGAGAGTGTTATAACAGTGGTTCTAAACTAGATTAGCTTGTATTGGAAAGGTGTTAGGGCATTGAGATTTAATTTTGGAGTATAAAATTGGTTGTCAGTGAGAGGAGGGGAAGGGGTGTGTGCGTGTGTGTGTGTGTATTTTTTTTTTCTTTGCATGGCAAGCATTTATATTATATGTACAACTTAGAATCTTTTGGGCGGTTATTTGAATTTGGAATTGGAGTTTATACTTGGATAGTTGTTAAAAATTAGGATAGTTGATTGGTGCAAAATATGAAAGAAACTGATTGAGAGTATTGTATTTTTCTTTTTTAATTTTGTACGAAAGAGCAATTTAAGATTTTTAAGAGAAAATCTAGTTTATTGGATCTACATTGTTACATAAATAGTAAAAGTAAGGGAGGTGTATGTAATTTTAAAAATCTAACGGAAGCTCTCTGCAATTATCAAAAACCTCAGGGGAGGTATGTGAAATTATCCCATCACACCAACGAGTGGGATAGGGGACATCTAAAAAAAAAAAAGAAAAAGAAAGGGTAGGATAGGGGACTCCAATTTCGTATATTTCAATTTTCTTTTCTTTGCTTCTGGGACTCAAAAATTTGCATTCCCTTGGCTCTGTGCTTCAACTGGGGGTACAAGTTGGTCCACGAAACCTCAGAATCCAACCAATCCGGTCTATTATAATTTGTTTTCATCCATCTTGCCTTTTAGCATTTGTTTTGATTTGGATTTAGATTTGCGTGTACAAGCTGTGGTGTAAAAGACACCATCCAGAACTTGTTTGTAATTTTGGGTGCACAAGGCAAAAAGGTAAACCCAATCCTCATGGCCAGAAATATACAACTAAATTTTGTATTACTATGTTATAACAGTTCCATTAGTTTCTCAGCAGTTATTAACCATAATATACAAGGCCGACTGGATTGAGGTTTTCCTCATGGCCAGTACTGAAGTTGAACTAGCTAAAAACTACATGAACAAAATGACTAAACAAGGTAAAAAGATCAAAAACAGGAAAAGAATAAAAGCCAGAGGCAGCAAAGCGGACAGATCTCTCTCTCTCTCTCTCTCTCAGCCAGCTGCATGAAGGTATAGAGGTTGTTCCGCTTAGAAGTCAGTTATATTTCATGCACCAGAAAAAGGGTGCAGAAATATACTACGTCATAGGCCATCTCAAGGAAGCAGCAAAAGTAAACTCTTCAAGATATTATTCAGTTCTGTTAATCTACACGAGGCAAGTGAAGGAAAATATCACCAGCACCATCTTCTTCTAGCCATTTTGGTTTGTTGGGAGCCTAATGAAATGAGACTGACTCACCATCAGCAATTCTTAATGAACAGGAATTGGAATATCATCACTATTACTCCTATGATGCATTTGCTTCTGCACAGCCTTAACAGCTGCAACTCTAGCTGCATTGGCTGCTTTGTTAGCTGCAGCAACTGCGCGGTTCACTCTCTCATCCACCTTGGCCACATCATAAGCTTTATCTGCTGCTCGCCGTGCTTCCTGGATCCAAAGGACAATTTTGTGTTAAAATTATTTGTTGTCAATCAAAGTACATAATCTTAGCATCTACTTTGCAAATGGTATTCAACTGTCCAGTCAAAATGCGCAAAAAGCACAAAGAAAACATAAGAATATGCTTCACCGCACGAATTTGTTTTTAACCAGTCTTTCCAGGTTAAGGAGAGAACCAGGCAATGGCAGCAAGACCAACCAACAAAGAAAAGGCCTTTCTTAGTTTGATATAACAAGTTCTTATTATTTCTGTTAAAAGCATAAAAAGTATGCTATGTCGATTAAAGAAAAGCAAATGACATTTGCAGACCTGTGAGCAAACAGAAGGATTATAAGTGACATGTCAACGGAACCAAAGAGCAGCCAACAAATTAGATGAGGGCATCCATATTTGCGATAAGTTGATATGCATCTAATCTATGTAATGGTTTTCCACAACATCTTCTTAGCATTTTTCAGACCTCTCCAACCCAGAGATGTATATGAGTCAAAACAAACATGAAGCAAAGATGATACTGCTTTTCATGTACATTTTAAGTGAATGAGAGCTGAGTTTACAAACGAATTTGACTGTTCACAAACAGCTTGTTTACAAATATGAAAAAATTGTCCACATATATAATCTCGAAATTCTACTTGTACAGAGAGTAGTTATGTTACTTTTATAGCACTCAACACACACATGTGATTCACATCCAAAGAGGATTACATCAATAGCACAGTATGACTAATGTCTAAAGAGCAAAATTCATAAATGTAGCTTAAGATGGGAGCTCTTTGATAACAAGCTCTCCATAAAATGTCCTTTTATCGTGTTCAATAATAATTAAATTAGCTCAAGTTCTGTTCATTTACTAACAAATGCGGTTGAAGAAGCCAATTGGCAGTAAAGAATGAGACATTCTCTACAACTAGGATCATTTACTCGAGCCTGCAATCCTTTCTCCTTATGGGGAAATATACAAACAAAATGAAGAAGAAAGGGAACATTTTCTCCAGATGTTAGTGGAGAACGTTTGAAATCAAAATAAAATATCCATTTACCTGAACTGCATTGAGCACCTTGGAATGGTAAACTGCGACAGGAGATACAGGATGGGACGCATTCTGTGTGCTAGGGACATCAAGAATCCCATTTTGCCAATGCCCCGACTGAGTTTCCCCATTCCTAAAAGTGTACATTCCGAGTCCTTGTCTTCTACCCTCATGCCAGGATCCTTCATACCGGTGGCCATTTGCAAAAGAATAAACCCCAAAGCCATGCATCTTATCAGCAAAGTATTCCCCAGCATACGTGTCTCCATTCCTGATATATAATATTCAATTGGGTAAACACACAAATCTCACTCAATTAAAGGAATCAAAGAGCGGTGGGGACTACTGTATGTATTTATTCTTGTAAATCTTAAATGTAGACCTCTATTACGCACAACTTAATAAGCTTCTTCTATCCGATACATCTCAATAATGATGAATTGCAGCGATGAGATGTAAAAGTGACATCATCATAATCATGTACAAGTTTGCATTTTCTGCAGCCTTGAGACCTTTAAACTTGCAGAACTATGATCTAATAAGTGCTGTGGCCTGATTTTTGGCACAGAGAGATTATGTCATATGAAGTTGGAATGAACCACAAATTTATACATGGGAACAGCTTGTCTGCAAGTCAAGGTTGAGAGAAGGGACTGCCTAGAAAGCAAAGAAAGAAATGGCACCATCCATTTCATTTAGTGAAAAGTTCTCTTAAACCAGTATGATTCTTCCTTCAGGAATTAAGCAAATGGAATAAATGCCATATAGGACTACAGCTTCCTTGTACTGCCTACCCTCTACACTAGATTCATTTCTTTTTTACACCCACCTACATAGGAAATTGAATCACTTTCAAAGAGCTAAGACCCCAAATAAGGATAGTTTCTCAATATTGTTCCCTTTTCTTCTCTCATCACCAAACAGGAGGAATTATCACTATGGTCTCATTCTTAATATCTTTTCTCTTGCAAGTTGAAATTAGTCTTCTACTTCCTTCTTGTCCTAATTTACAAAACATTCAAGAACAGTTAAAACCATTTAATGCATTCCAGTATATCTTGTTCAGGATCAGACATCCATATGGAAGTAAGAGAGCTGTATAACATTCTAAAGCACATGAAGTATGCAGACCGTCCAATTTGAAAGATGAAAAGTCAAATATGCAAAGTTCACAACTGCAACAGAATGCCAACAATTTACATTGCTGACAGAAAATGTATCAGCATTCACAAATTTCAACAAGAACTCCGGAACTGATTCAATTCAAACACCAAATTAGGTATTCCGAGCAGTTAAAACATGGTGACAAAAAAATTATAAACTGAGAAGCAAACAAGTAAAATCTTAGATAAACATTTTACCTGAAGTGGTAGTGACCCAGGCCATGCTTGACACCCCATTTGAACTCGCCTACATACCGGCTACCATCCTCACAAGTATGAACTCCACACCCGTGGCTCTGCCCATTTGACCATTCCCCAGCATAAACATCCCCAGTATAAAATCTATATACACCAAAACCATGTCTAAGCCCCTGTCTATACTGCCCCCTATACCGGCTGCCCCTTGCCCAAGTCTCAACCCCATATCCATCATACTTGCCATCTACCCAATCACCCTCATACCTCCCGCTCATATAATAGTAATAAACCCCACTGCCACTACACTTACCCTTGTGAAATTCCCCCTCATACACATCCCCATTGCTATATGCCTGCACCCAACAACCGGAGTTCGCCCTTTTCTCGGTCTTAGGCCGCGACCCTATTGACCAAAACACCGGCAAATGCGGCCGGTTAGTCCCAGAAACCACCTGGCTAGACGAGGGAAGCTTAATCGGGAGCGAACGGGCCAAGAACAGCCTGATGGAAGGCAGCCGAGGGAGAGCTAAATTGAGAGAAAACAACAGGGCAGCCGAGAAAGCAAAAGCAGATAGAAAATCAAGAACGAAGGAGTGGCTGGGGTGGGAAACAAGGAAGTAGAAAAAGGGGAGGGACAAAAGTAGAACAAGGCGGATGTGGACGCGGAGGCGCCGGAGGTGGAGGTGGCGGAGGAGGCGGCGGTAATGGAAATTACTCAAGAATTTGTAGCAAAAAGGAGGTTGAGGAGGAGACTTTTTGGGTGCAACTGGGGCCGGAGAAAACGGGTATTTGTGAAGAGAATTCGACAAAGTTGGGGACTTTATCAGAGAATTTGAGGATTTTGTGGAGAATTGAGATTGGCCCAGATGGGGTCTCTTGTGAGGGGTGGTCTTGGTTGTAGGAGACGAGGCAATAGAGGGGACAATTGGCTCATTTTCATTGATGATAATATGCAAGCTGTGATTGTTATTGGGATTGTCAGAAAGAGAGGAACAGGGGGAAGAAGGTGAGTTTGGGGGCGGAGATGATGGTGAGGATGACAAAATGGAGGCAGCAAAATTGTTGGGGGTGGTATAGTGAGAAGAATAGAATTGTTGGGGGTTGCTGCTGTGTTGTTTGTGGTGAAGGGAAGGAGGAAGATTACTCAGAGGAGGGGTGGGATTGAAATCGGAAGAGATGCCACAGCTTTCTTTTCCGATCTGAACTTCTGATTTCTTCTGATGCATTACATATCCTACCACAAACACCAATAAGAACCCCAAAAAGGAAGCAGAAAACAAAAAAAGATAGGAAACACAAAAAAGAAGACTTTATCCACTATCAAAATGATACTCTATTACCACAACAATTCAATTCAAGAAACCCTTTCGGATTTCCAGCAAAAAGATTGCTTTTTTCCTGTTTTCGCGTCCAAATTTGCTTGCTTGGTGAAATGGGATGGTTGTGGAATTGTCGTTGGAGAGTGGAATTTTGCGGTGCTAGTAATGTTCTGGTAAACGGATTGGGGGGGATGGTGTAGTCTTTGTTGAGGGTGAGTTAGTGTGTGAGTGTGTGAAGAAGAAGTCGATTTTATACTTAGGAAGAGGAGAAGAGAAGGGAGGGGAGCGGAGAGTGCGAGGAGTGGACGGTGTCCGAAGGAGAATGAATTTGAAACTCAGAGCCAAAGAGGAGGCGATCAGCATCCAATTGCCCACTAGGCCATGACTTATGGAGAAAATAGTTGAGTGAATTTGCTCACATGCCCCTTGTATTTTTGGATTATCACTGGAAAGCCACAGCCAGGTTTCGGACCTTTTTGATTTGTGTTTTCGGGTCAAAAAGAGTTGTGTTTGTACTTTATTTTTCTTTTTTGGGGCTGGTTTTCTTTCACAAGTCAAATTTAAGTTATAGTACAATTGGTTGGAAGTTTCTTCTTTTATCTGTTTCTTCGCACCTCTTTTTTTTTTGGGGGGGCTAATTTCTCCATAAATTATTGTTGGAAAAAATTCAAGAAAATGTGACCCTGACACGGGTTATTTATGCTCATTTGCACGTCGGGTCCAATCCAAAATTTACTTTTTTTTAAAAAAATAACATTTATATATTTTAAAAAAAATAAATATAACCACTGGACACGGCTGGGGATTGAAATTTTGTTTGGAAAATTTTGAAAGATTCCCAGGCTATTTAACACCGGAAGGATCTAGTAGAAAGAGATGCATGACTTTGGAAATTTTTGAAGAGTTTGGAAAAGTCTATGGCTTTGATTCTTTAGTCATGGAAGCCTACATATAAAACTCAAGGATAGGCATAAGAAAAAGTTTCATGGTTTGTTTGAAGTCAAAAATAAAATATATTAGACGGTGCTACTTTTATTTTTTTTTTTCCTTTCTAATAAATTTTATTTATTGAGCATTAGACTTTTTTATATAACTAACTAGGATTATTTTAACAATCTCCCAGTCAGTGAGAAGATTTGAATTCAAAACCTCTCGTTTACGATTACTCACACCTTATCATTCAATCCAATCATCTTTCCTTTATTTGATGCTTTGATTGTGTATCGGTATGCAACTATTTTTTTATATATTAGAATTTACATTTTGCAGTCTTATATGTAATTTCATATCAGTAGATAACAATTGCAAATAATAAACTAAAAGTTGTCGCCAATTTTATTTAATTTTTGAAACATCAAATAGATTGATGTACTAATAAATAGATTAACTGGTTCTTGACATCCGCGTTGTTAACTGACGTTACCCATGAACACATTCATCAAAACTATGAATGAATATCTTTCTATTGCTTGAAATATTGAGCCACCACATCAAAGTGAATTGTTTGTGCCAACTCTTTATTCATTAATTTGTTACTTGCGTACCTCAACATCATATTACTATTATTTATTTAGTAAGGAAGCACCCTTACTGATCTTTCACAACTTCGTAGCTGACAATAATAAATGCAGAGCCAAATTCTAAGGGAATTCAATTCAATTGGTGGTCCAGCGATGCAGAGCAACTTTTGTTTGTTTTTCAACATTTGGTAGGACAAATTAATGTGAAACTGAAGAGTACAAGATTCGATTAGTCAATAACCTAACCTCCTCATTTTAGGAGAAAAATCATGTCCCTATCGGGCATTATGTCCAATCGAGTCCAGAAACTTGAAGCCTTTGAAAAGTTTTGAATGATTGATAATATATTCCCTTTTTTTTTCAAAGGAATGAATATGGAAATTTATGAACGGCTGAGCTTATTATTCCCTTGCTTTTATAATTTTTGACTTGAAAAACCTTAACTTGCCTGCTAAAAAAAAAAAAAAAAAAAGAATAGACAAATTTACACAAGTACACCCTTGTGTTTCTGAAAGTAAAATGTACCCCACACTCTTTGAAAAATTAGCTTTGTGTCACAATATTGTAAAATCTAGCAACTTGGGAAAATTACAACTCTGGGGACTGTTTCTAGTGTATTGTCGCATGTACCCTAAAGTTTGGGGATCATTTGATCATTGAGACCAGAACCGAGTCGTATACGTTCAAGATACCATACTTTCAATTAATTGGGTTATTAGCCGATTCATGCATTGAATTGGTCAATTTGATCTCGGCATACCTTATGAGATGTATGACATGCAAAAATTGAATCGAATTGGTCAAGAACTTGTATAGAGCAAGACATTTCTTCCATTTTTCTGAAATATTCTCAATAAATTTGTTTTTCAAGGGATTTTAGTTCTTTCCGCCATCAGGTTCAGAGTTCAAATCTAGTAACTAGCAGTTGGATGTGGAAAGCGGGCAGAAAGGAGTAGGAGGCTTTTTTTTTTAAAAAAAAAATCATTTTAATTTCTTGTGATCAATCTTCAATACTCTATAGACCCCGGAGTCTATGAACTTTGAGTTGGGTTGTAAGACGACTCGTCATAGTTATTAAATTCAGTCCCGCATTAAATTCAGTCCCGCCTAGCGATTGAACTGATCAGTCCGGTGATCCAGGCATTAGATCGGGACGGGTTTCTAGTTTGACCGGATCAAACCTGCCCCGTAATCTAGAAAGGAGAGACTGCAGCGGAAACCTGCCTGGTTTTTCAATTGACCGGGTTTGCCCATTTTTTTTAAAAAAATTATAGGTCTTTATTTTTGAAACGAAACAAAATGTGTATATGATTTTGATAAGATTTGTACATTGGATATTCATTTAAATATATATAGACTTTACCATTTGTTTAGTTTTTATTTGATAACTAAATATTTTTTAAATAAACTTATTTATTTTTTTATTATACAATTAATCCTTTTAACTTTTAAACTGACAATATATGATTAATTAGAAAATTACTTTATTTTTAAATAAAAACAAAATAATGCTATATTTTTTAAAACAAGTGATATAAATTTTATTTTATAATTGACTATATTATTTATTTATTTAAAAGTACGATAAAATGAAATTAAATCTTCCACTAATATCTATATATTTATTATATATCTTTTTAAGTATAATAATTAATATCTAAAAACACTTTATTATATTTTATGTATATTAATATTAATATTTTATATTTATAAATATTAAATTAATACTCACCGATTTAACCAACGACTCAATCCCTTACCGGATTGGGTTTAATAGCTATGCGACTCACAAATACTGATCATCTTTTGCTTGTTTGTTCTCCAAATGAATTTGAAGAATGGCTGACGAGAAATAGTTTCATCCGTCAAACGGGACTGTTCCTTGGGAGCCAAGCTCTATTGACTAATTTAAGATTCGTTCAAATTTGACCCTACACCAAACTACTTCATTGTTTCTGTCAAGAAAACCAAAACAGGGGCTGTACATTACCCCTTCCTTAAGGGTAAGCAAAGCATACCTCAGAAAACTACGTCAACCATACCAAAAAAAAAACGCATTGTTAATGTACACATTAAAGAAAGAGGAGTGCATGGACAAAGTAATCTTGCATTATTTCTTGTCACTAACCAACGTTTTATATCCAAACCAAAGGAGGGTAAATAAAACTAATCAAGTCAGAACACTCTAATATTTTAACTTATTTAATTATTTTAACAAGTTTGAAATTTTGTTCAATTTTAACTTATTTATGTGCCGAATTGAGTTTGAATGGATTTTTTTAATCAAATTTAAAAGCTAATGAACATAAAAATACTATTCAAGTTTGGTTAGACTAATTAGCGAACCAAATTCAAATGAATTTTTATTAAATCAAGTTCGATTCAAATATCGAGTAGTTTGGTTCATCTTTCAATCCTATATACCCATATAATTATTATGAGACAACAAAATTATTATACACTTTTTTTTTCTGGGTACAAAGACAAACCAAAAATTAATTAATGGTAATAAACTACTCGTATATATACTTATCAATTGCTTGAATAGTTGATATATCTTGCAAGTTGATTAAAAAGGTGCTGA
Organism: Coffea eugenioides; assembly: GCF_003713205.1. NCBI lineage: Eukaryota > Viridiplantae > Streptophyta > Magnoliopsida > Gentianales > Rubiaceae > Coffea > Coffea eugenioides. Next base: position 27,210,717 of record NC_040036.1, on the reverse strand, counting down.
TTGATTTAGTATTAATACGAGAAAGATAATCCGACAAATTTAAGTTGTCAACGGATATACCAAAAGCATTTAGGTTGCAATAATTCAAGCATGAGAGCAATAGCAGGACAATTTTTATGTCTGTCCATTCACTTTTTAAGTTTTTTTACTTCTTTATAATGCTTAAAGGTCCCTTTCTTGGTCACATAGGTCTCCACCTTTGCCTCGAGCCCATATGCACCCAACCTAAAACTAATGCATCAACGCTGAAGAATCAGCCAAAAACGTGGGTACCAAAAGGATTGGACAGACAAGAAGATTGCACCAAAATCTATGCCTTCTCAAGTAGTAAAAGCATAGATATCTTTTTTCTTTCCCTATTTTTTTATTTGGTTTTTTAAATCAAGAAAAGGTAGGATGATTGCTTGGAAGAGCTCGGCTTGTTTCATTCATCATCATCCATGGTTTTTGATTCGGTTTTGCATCTATGTGCTAAAGCCTAAAGCCCAGAAAGGAAAAAGGCGAATCGAAGGGGACTTTCCATGCATTTTCACGCCTATTTGCGGCCGACGTGCTCTTCTCTTGAGCAGCTTTTTCCTTTAATAACCGGAATATTCATAGCAAAAGTGAAAGGTTTTTTTTTTTCAGTCCATTGAAGTAAGGGGTAAAAGTAGAAAAATAAAAAGTGAATTTTGATATTTGTTGTATAAAATATGGACAATAATTGTGTCTTTTAACTCTGTGGAAAAGTAAAAACTGCATATACCCAGCCATTAAAGTTTGGTGGGGTGGGAGGCAAGGGTATGCCACATTTAAAGTGGCTTGGCTTCAAAAAATCCAGGTGTACGCACCCGTTTGGTCCAGTGGTGGTTCAGTCCCCTTCGAATTATTCCTGGACCTCCTTAGGTCCGCCCCTCCCCCTTAGTGTATGATAGATTAGGTTATACAACAGATGTCGTTTCCGAAAAAAAAAAAGAAACGGAGTATTGAATATTTGCTATGATTGGATATGTACTTAATAATAATTCTTACTTATAAGCATATTGTAGAATAGAAAATTATTAGCTCTTCAAGTCAACATTCTATTACAATAGAAAACAAGATTCTGCATAATCTTATGACAAATTTTCCTATAACTAAAAAATTACTTGTGAGCATTGTAGGTAGGACTGCAAACGAGTCGAGTAGAGTCAAATTTTAGTCTAATCGAATCGAGTCTTGACTTAATTTTATTAAGCTCGAACTCGACGAACTTGAAAACCAGACAAATTGCTATGCCAAATAATAATCCTTTAAATATGAAAACTTCAGAGAAAAACTAACCAAACACTGGAAAAACTCAGGGCCAAACCCACTTGGGTGCTTCAGTAAAAGATTTTCGACTTTGTTGTTCGTGGTTACGTAGTGCATCGATCTTATTATTGTTAACCTTGAGAAAGTCAATGTGGCTACCTTTTATTGAACTCAAAAATTGAATAATCTGTTCCTTCAAAAAAAAAATTAAAATAAAATTGAACAATCTATCTTTGAGAGTCAAAGTTCAATCAATTTTTTTTTTGGAAGAATACGAAAGATATCAATATGGTACAACAAGACAAAAGGAAAGTAACGTAAGCTACTACTCGATAAAAAAATATAAAAAGATCAACCCCTGAAAGGGATAGCAAGAGAATGATGTCGATAGATAGCCCACTTGCTGTGAAGAGCATCATTTTTTAATTTTATTGTAGCGGTTCTATTCAGTTCAGATGACTTCTAATAATCTCAAACTCATTCTCGAGCGTTGAACGAACTCACATTTGCGCTGTCGATTTTGTTAAAATTGTAGCATACACACATGGCCAGCAACTGATTGAATGGACCATCGTTTTTTCCCTTTCCAATTATCCGTCTGATCGAGACTCGAAATGTCATCTTCTGTGATAAATTCCTTCCTCCTCCTGCAGTTACTTGGGACAATTTACTTTGTTGGTTGATTGGATGGAAGAGGAAATTGATTGATGCAAGTAGCTGATTGCGGATTTGGGATGATGATTTTAGCCCGTACCAAACCCACAACAAATCAATGAACATTGTCGGCTTTTGCTTTCAACCACTGTTGCTGCTCGTCATACAAATAAGAAGGATGGATGATAAAGGAACTTTGTTTTGACTTTTGAAAGCTTTGATAATTGCTGGCCAATTAAATAGTAGGTGCAATTGATGAGTAGAGAGGATTATCTAACCCAACCCAATCCAAGATATTTGTCTAACTCAACCCTTTGGGATTGATGGTCGCCAGCTAAATGTTGAACCCAAATGATTTTTTTTTTCTTTCTTTTGGTTACAACATGAGGAAGAGGGCCAAGGGGCAATTGTAAGGAAGGTGCAAATGGTGCACCGGATGAAAAACAAAAACAGGCTCTTCAAAGATCAAAAGTTGACGTAGAAACTGATGGTTTAGCTCAGCATTTTTGACATTCAAGAAGAGCATCCAGGTTCCTTGTTAGCATCACAAACATTTTTATTTTTTTTTATTTTCATGTTGTTTTATGTTCTTTTGTTACGTTGAAAGTGGGAATTAGTTGAATCTGAACACATGCCTTGATTTTCAGTTTAACTAAGAGTTGCTGGTCAAATGTTTATGAAACAACTGTAACTGTCTCTATGGTCAAGGGCTTCTATCCTGACCTCTGCATGCAGGAGGGAATGATGTATGGTATCCTACACAACTCCAAGTGAGTTTGGATAGTAAATTATTTGAAATATTTTTACTGTAATATTTTTTGTAATGTGATGTATGTGAGATAAAAAGATAATTGAGAAGATAAAAATGTGTATTGAAAATTGTAATGATGATGTAAGCAAATATATTTGGGCAAATAATCTCCTGTCCAAACCTTGTAATCCGAATAGAAAAACAGGTAGAACTACTCTTCGGAAAACAGGCAATGCTCTAAATCATCCCATGCGTTTCAATCCGAATATTTATAAGCAATTCATAGAATCAAATACGGGAAAATCGTTAAAAATATTCATTACATTTTGTCAAATAAATTTTTGCGCCATTTACTTATAAAATATTAACTCTACGTCCCTTACAACTTCAAGGTAGTAAAATTTGATCTCAACTTAAGTTTTTGACTACTTTTTGGTCTAAAATCATTATGTGATCCACATGCAGTCATTTTTTTATATACAAAAAGGTCATATTTTACTTTTTAGTGACAAAAATGAATATGAATAGAGTCAAATCTCACTTTTTTTAGGGATAAATGAATATATTTTGCAGTAGATCTTACTTTTGGAGGGGGGGTAAAAATAAATATGCATTGAGTTATTTATTTAACAATAAATGAGATCTAATGTTTTTGCCCCTAAAAATAATAATCATGTATAAGTCACGTGATGATATCAAGGTAAAAATTGGTTAAAAATCTAGATTAAGACTAAATTTTGCCGATTTAATTTTATAAGGAACGTAAACTTACAATTTTAAAAAAGTGAGAGATAAAAAAAATTTATTCAATGAAATGTGAAAAATATTTTAAACGATTTTCCCATCAAATAATGCATCAAAAGTTGGATCAAGGGCCTCTATGGTGTAGGCACTACTATAACTGATATAGACATTAATACGCCAAAATGAAATATCACAACACAATTTTGGACACAAATTTCAACAAGAGAGAATATTTACTATGCTTTTATTTGTTTTTGTGTTAATATCTACATCTATAGTTTTAGCGCCTACATTTATTTTTGTAGCGTCTAGACAGTATCCTGTGGTGACGGCAGGCGGTTCCTGATCCCCAACAGTTACGCATCAACGATCAACTAAAGAGTTTGGAGAGCTGAGGGCGTGGGGCCAGTCACCATAACATGATTCCACATTTCCAAATTGTAGCAGTTCAAATGTGATCTAAATCAAACAGGGCAAACATCAAGCACAAAAACTCAAATCGTACCACTATTCCTATTTCTTTTCCATATTCATGCACATGTTTGAGGGAGCAAACAGTGTTGTCAGTCAGTGTGAGACCATCAATACATCAAATGAAATTACATAACGTAAACCTTCAAAGAAACAATAAGAAGGCTCATATTTGTTGTTGTCAGGACCCTAGATATCAGCATTAACTGGTAGATGCCTCCATTGCGAAATTAAGATACTTAATGCACATTAAGAAAGAACGGAGACAAACAACGGCGCTGCAATGAAAAGCATCTCCATCATTCTCACCCAAGAAAGCAATAAGATCACAAATGCTCTGTTAAATATAATGATAAAATTTACGGGACAAATTTGCTTGCCAGAAAGGTAGTAAATGCATTACATCAGTAACTCAATTTGCACATATCCAGCCTGTTGCCCTTGACCCGACTCATTACCCCACAGCAACGTTGCGGAAGCAGCCAGTTGATAACCACTGCTGCCAGAGTCTGAGATCTGAAAGAAATAAAACATGTAACTTCTGCATCAGGGCCTGTGTATCTTGAAGCCAAAAACTCTGGGGACATAGCTCTGTACTGCTTTTTGTGGTTTGAGGTGTCCATATGTCATCAAGAAGAGATGAGGAAACGTTGTTCCAAAATAAGCACCATCGATATCTTGGATAGTTAAGAAAATAAATAATCTCCACAAGCCTAAAAGCATCATAAAACATCCTCTAATAGCCAACTCAAGATCAGGTTAAGCATGATCCAATTTGTTCAATCCCAATGCAATTGCAGTATAACAGGAAACAATTTTAATATATATATATATATATATATATATATATATATATGGCGCAAGAAAAGGATACTGCCTTGATATTTGGAACGCGGATAATATATATCTTCACACTTGGGGCAGTATATCTTCACTGTACTGGATCGTGGAATGTCCGACTGACCAACAGGGAGGCAGGGCTGCCCACAACAGTAAACCCTTGGGCATCTCCCAAAATCATAGTTTTTGTACTTCTCCAACTGAAAAAGGTATCAGCTCACTAGTTAGCCAACATAACATATAATATGAAACTAAATAAATAAAGGCTTTTAACAAAATAAATTAACATTACCATTGAAGCCATTCCCTTACTAGTCAAAATGTACCGAACATGAATCAAACCATACAACATCTCTGCTGCTGATTCCACCAGTTCATTCTGTTCTTCGGTAAACATGTCACCTACTCATTTTCACGGGATGGAGAAGATATTCCATGAACCAATTAGCTAAAACAGGACACATTTGAATTCTGCAATAACTAGTCTGGACACAGTAATTAGAAGATAAATAGAAGCAAACAAAGGACATTCACAATCCCCAACTGTTGAACCGTCAAACAAATACAAATATATAGTTTGTTGTGAACATAGAACAATAACCAGAAAAGGGCACAGCCGATCACTCAGAAACATGAGAACACATGGACGCTGTGATCACACACACTAAAGAAAGAAGGCTAAATTAGGCAAACAAAACATGATTTTCCACTATTCCAAAAAACTATGTATATGGACATCTAAGCCTATGCCACTGGATAAATTCCAGCAAAAGTTCAAAAAGAAACGACTGTAGCAACATAAAGAAAAGCGTCACAACATGCCAAAATTTCTATTATGAGACAACTTAGAGTAGAATCATGTGGAACATCTAGCACAATTTTCTCAATATAGTAAAAGTCCAATTCATATGGTATTTTAGAACGTGAAACAAAACCAACACACATCAGAAGCATTCATGCAGTTGCTTAAAACATAAGATCTGAGTGACACTTTTTTAGGCTTTCTTTCATAGGTTCATGAATATCAGAAGGGAGAAAAACCATGTTTTTCATCTTTGCTGGGTAAGTTGAAAGAAAGAAACAGACAAAGTAAGAGAAAGAAAAGATTTAAAATTCTTAAATAGAAAAACCACCCCGCCCCAAAAAAATGAGGATTTTCTGCCATCACGCAAACTAGGCCATCCCATATAATTCACTAGAGGATGATAATCTATGAGTCATTCTAACAAAAATTGGTTTTTCTAGGCTTGTACTCCTCGTTATTGCAATGCTATTATATGAACTGATAAGATACAGAAAAAGCTAACACCATTGGCTTACATAAAATAAACGACCAAATGATAACTCGTTATCCTATGGTCATCCATGAAGTCAAGCAATCCACTATAATGAAACCATACAGATGTCATTCAGTGAATAAAAAACCAGAATATCACAAGGATGAAAGTGAAACATTGGATAGCCTAGTAGGATCATTATTCAAAGCTTCAAGTCCAGATAAAGTTTCAACAATTTCTTCCCAAACTTGAAAGGTATTAGACCTTGAAATTAAATAAGAAAACCTCTACTTAATTCCTGAAATTCATGTCAATCTTTCCCTATGCCAAAAGTAGAGACAAAATTCCAAGTTCACAACTTTATATCTTAGAGCCTACGATAATAAAACTAAACTAGAAACTTTGATTCTCTTATCATTTTTAATATCTTTCTGCACCATCTTCCAGGACAGGTTATCAAAAAGAAGCAAACTCCCCTCTACTTTATTTTATCGGAACAGCAGCATGAGAAAAATATTTTACAACCCAAATACATCTTGATCTACATAATCTGGTTCCATGACAAGTCATGGCTAGCACTAACTCCTTGAACAGTATAGAAAAATGTTCCAAAGACTCATTCAGAAGTACATATAAAAAATGAAAACACTTACCATGAGAGGAGTCTACATCCAAAATTAGGTCAAGTGCATAATCATAGTATGGAACTTGACTGCTCAACCCACAAAGATTGAAGTCATCCTGAATATATTCATCATCAACTTCACAAAAAAATTCGTTTCCTCGCAAGTTGCAAAACCATGAAATCCAAGATGTATCATCCCCTTCAGAACCACTAACATCAGACTCCTCACTATCTGTATCCGATTCATCTGAAAAAAATGCGAAGCCATGAAAAAAACACGACTCATAATGTAAAATCAGATGGAAACGCACAAATTCCCAATCAAGAGAGCAAAAGATGAATCAAATGACCAACCACATAACTTAAAGTTCGCTAAGGCGCAAACATCACCCTGATTTTTCACTTTTCTCAGATAGTAGTAGAACACGGAGAAAGTCTTTTGGGGAATGAGACACATACAACAGCTGTGAAAGGTTGGAAGCATTAAACAACCAAGCACTAAGAATCTAGCAAAGTTGAAGTAGAAAGTACACATTGTGTATCCAAAAAAGGATATGCTCAAAATTTGATTCTAGCCATCAACCATCCAGAGTTACTGTCAACATTAGTGATGGTTACTTTCAAGTGAATGAATCATAAACTCATTTCACTTTGTTAAGAGCCCTTTAAAACTAAGTAGCTAAATCCCCATTATCCTCTTCAAATCCTCTCAAAAGGAATCATCAATTTGGAACAGACGCTTGAATATCCTAATTGCACTCTTTAACGGGTATAACGTTCCCACCTCTAAGAAAGAATATTTCTTTAATATAATGTCAATAAACTTAAATTATGTCCATCTACAGCACGTTATACATTAAATTTGTACCTTACATTTCCAAACAAACTAGAAATCGTTGAAAAAAAAATTAAAATGCACACTTCCAGGAAACTAACCATCAGAAGCTTTAATCTTGTTGGAAGTGAGAGTAGACGTGGAGCGAGTATCACGATGGTCCAGCTGCTGATGCAACTTTCCCGAGCCGCCACCCATACCAGCGGATGTGGATGGCACGGCTGCCACCCCAGCTGAAGATTTATCCTTTAATCCCCTAGATGTCGAAGGAGAGGACTTCTCCAAGTGTTTATCCAACGCATCGTTTATTCGCTTCCGATCCAACGACGACGACGGCGGTCCTCCCATGATCTCCGCCTTCGATGCTCCTCCACCTCCGCCTCGATCCCTATACATAACTTAATTATCAATTTTCACGCTCCAAATATCGATTTCAATATATACAAACAAGTCTTTTCGTATATGTCTGTGTACCAATCTTTGTATTGGTAAATTCAGGAAATTGGGGAGGAAAACTGGGAGAGAGAAATGAAGTGGTAGAAATCCAAGAAAATGAACCCTAGATTGAGAAGAAATTTGAGAAATATCTGGAAAAAGACGGAAATAGTTAGGGTTTCGTCTATCTACATCGAGAGAGAGGACCCGCGCTGTGGGGTGGGGGTGGGGGTGGGGGTGGGGGTGGGGTGGGCATGGTTACGGATGGACGGGACAGAGAACTGCAGGACCTGTGGTTTCTCTCTCCTCTTAGTTTTACTCTTTTAGATCTTTTGAATTTTGGGTAAATTTCACTTTGCATCCTTAGGTTTCGCTTAATCTCGATTTTCTCCCTCATAGTTAAAAGTTTTTGACACATTTGCCTAAATTTGGTTGGTTTGAATATGATAAGATATTTCAGACTATATCATCGTAATAATTCTTAAGAAAGATAATTTTAAAATTACTTTTTGTTGAATATTTTAGTGATGATATACACTCCCATTGTGGTTAGCATCTTTGGAAAAGTTTTCAACATAAGGTGATAAAAAAGATGTAGGATAAATACGTAAAGGTGACAGTTAAGAGAAAATTATTATTTTTTAAATACAGAAGGGCCAAATCCACAATCCTCAATTCTAAATTTGTAATTTTGATATTAAAAGTTGTATGGAATGTAGACCTAAGATGAAAGAGTGTTGATTTAGCATTTTCCTTTTTTAGGTGTTCAATGGATTTGTTAACTCATTATTCAAGAAAAAATAATAACGTATAAGAAATCTAGAAGTGATAAAACTATGAAAATAAAGATAATAACAAATGTTGTGATGGATGAATTCTAGTTTTTTAATCTTTATATCGCTTCTATGTTTGTGATGGATGAATTCTAATTTTTTTTTATCTTTATATCACTTCTATGTTTTTTATAGGTTGTTTGAATCACAAAATTTTATTATTTTATTAATTAAAATTTAAAATATCAATACTACTAGTTTAATTACCTTCAGTTTTTGCCCTTATTTCCCTTTAAGGAATCCATATAGATTGTGGAGTTATAAAGATTATAAGACACGATTGTGAAGAGATAAATGAAAACAGTTTTGTATTCACTTTCTCAATTGGTAGATTTGTTTGCCGTGAAAGATTAGATATGAAAATTTTTATTTTTTTCTTTATTGTAAATGAAAAGTTTTAACTCTGACATCTTTGATTTACACTCCCTTCCTCGTACCATCCAACCAACCCCTCCTATGGGTATTAAAGCCCTCAATGAGAATCATTATTATCTTTGCAATACGTGGAAATAGTACAAAATAGTGAGATATTTTAGGCAAACCATCATGTCTATCTTCAAGTGTTCAAGCGTCATAGGGGCAATGTAAGATTAAGTAAATTTAGGGGGTAAAATACAAATATGCTTCTGTTTCTCGCAATTCTGGTGTTTTTTTTTTCTTTTATATTTCTTTTTAGGGGGTAAAATACAAATATGCTTCTGTTTTTTTTCTTTACATAGCCAAAGTTCAAAATTGTACCCTCTGATTTTATTTCTTTTATATTTCTATTTTTTCCCATTTATCCAAACATTTTTTTTAACCCTTATGGTCCTTATTCTTCATCTTAAAGACAAATTGTGTTTTAAATATAGTAGAAATTAATATTTGGAATGAAAGATAAAAGTTTAGAATGTGTGGTTATCTTATAGTGTTAAATCAAATGCCTAATCAACAACCAAACATTGTTTGAATAACAATAGATTAAGGAGAAAGTAATATTGTGATAATTAAGAAATACGAATATTCATTTTGATTTGGATATTGAAGTTTAAGCAACAAAAACATATAATCGAATTACTTTAACTAGTTGTCAAGTAGCTAAATGAACATTTTTTATTTATATTTTGAGATAATTAATAAAATTGGAGCTGGCATCTCCTCCTGTATATACACCCCTCCCCTCCCCAAAACCACAAAAAAGAAAAGAGTAACCAAAAGAACTTGATTACGAGGCTTCCAATTATAACCTTCCAATTTGTACTCTCACTTCAACATGTAAACACAAACCCTCACACAATTTCTTTCCTTTCTTTTGTTTATAAACAATGATATTAATGTAAAAATTCTATCATGGAATGCAAACCCATGTGGTTTGTTTGGATAGGAGTTTATTTGGATGATTTATTTGAGATAATTACTGTAATACTTTTTATGATGTGATGTATGTGAGATAAAAAGATAATTAAGAAAATAAAATGGTGATTAGTATTTGTGAAGCAAATTATTTTATTTGAAATCATCTCAATCCAATTTGGCCCGTTGCTTATACGTATTGGTCTGTACAGGATCCTCAACTAAGGTGAACGACAAATAAAACTAATACACTTGAGACTTTTTTCCCCTCAGTAGAGACTTGACTTGAATTTGGCTATGTTTAAATTAATTCAATCTTTTTCTATCTTGGTTTATGAACTTGCCTAGTAGATGAATGGGGTTTAATAATGTGATTCTTGTGTGGAAACAATGACATGTTACTGGATAGATTAATCAAAGTGATGGCCATCTGCAAATGACGTGGCTAAGGGAATATATCATGATTCCTGAACAATTTTGATCCCTTTTCGAACATCCGGCATAAGTTAGTGCAGTCTAACATGGGTGTATAAGGGGGCTCAACATCAGAGGTGACAAAATGGATGATTTGGACGGATTTGAATTGGATAAAATGAATAATGGGTATAAGTGAGTCAACCCATTTATATCCATTTAATTAGATGGGTATAAATGAGTAAGTCAAAAATGAGTTGGGTAATTCAATTATCCATTTATAACCCATTTATTCTAATTTTTTACAAACTCATATAAATTCATTTTATAAACTAAATTATCAATTTATACCATTTGACACCCATCATTAATTTTAAATATTTACTTATTATGCCAAATAAGTCTAATTATCAATTTTTTTCCATCCGCATGCTATGTCGCAAAATTACATATTATTTAATAATTGAACAATGTGAATCTAAAAATTTGGACTAAATAATATGAAAGTTAACATAAAAATTTAATTCAAAACTTTGAACCCCTAGTATTTTTTCGTGTATAAATTTAAAATTTCATTTTGAAAAGGTAAGAAAGGAGGCTAAAATTTGTCATAAATTAGTAATGCTAAAAAATGATCAAATTAATAAATTACGAGGAAATAAAGCGATAAGACAAAACCAACAAAATAAATGTAATAAATAAAACAAAAATAGTTAACATAAAAAATAGTTAAAAATCTTGATGAGGATTAGCAATCACTTCATTTAGCATACAAACAAAGATAAATTTTCAACAAATAGGAATAACTGATAGAACAGTGAAAGGTTACATGGCCAAAACTTGCCAACCTTCAGTACCAGAATAAACAATAGCTACTTGAATTCCCACAAATTGGTAGACGAAATAAATACACTTACAATCCATGAAAATTTTACAAGTTAATACTCCTACCAAGGATTGTAACAAAAAGACTGGCAGCAGGAGCAGAATAAGTAAATGGAAATGATAGTACTTCAAATTTGCAAAAAAAAATCCTCTTCTCAGTTTTCAAAATCCTGGTGGAGCCAACTCTATCAAAATACTTAACAAGCACTCGGCTTCTCAAGCTTCGTACAACTGCATAGCATAAAACTCCTCGAGCTCACTGTTGGATTCTGCCAACAAGTTTGCTGCTGGCTCAACACAAAACAGAGAAGATTCCTGGCAACCAAAACCAAATTCAAAGTTCTGTTTTTTGCTACTTAAATTTCATCTAGACAGAAACATAAAATTCTTTTCACCGCATTTCTAACAATCTCCATATATCAAGACAATCAACAAAACAAAAATTTACAGTCAGGCTCAGAATTGTGAAGTGTGAACGGACAGGGAAGGGTTGATACTGCAAAGTCAACTCTAATCTACTAGCATATTTTCTTGTGAAGCTAAACAGAACTTACAAACAAACATCAGAAAATCCTTTTCATTCTAAATCATCAATTTCAACGCAATAATTAAAAGCTTAAACAAAAGATAAATGCTCCTAGCCTTCCTGCCTAACTTACTACCAGATGATGCAATACAAGCATGAAATGATACCCTAAGCTCACACAGATTGTTCTTTCACTCCCATGCGGTACAAAATATTCAATGGTGTGACATTTTCCTCTAGAATATGCATTAAGGATAACCAAAATAATTCAATGGCTCAGAAGGTGACTTCCAACAAAAAATTTCTGGAACTTCTTGTTGTGATGATCATAAGAATACAGCTTGCCTAAACATGAAGGTTAGTAAGTTTAGCAACTAAAGGTGCAAAGTCAATACTCAGTCTTTCTCTATCTTCTTCATCTTCAGAAGCTGAAATCAAAAGTAAAGTTCAATAAGTGACTAAAAAAGTAAAATACAAGATCATGTGCACAAAAAGGTTTAGTATAACATACCTGTTACTCCATATAACCTGTCCCTAGTACATAACAAGACCTCCACATTTTCTGGTAGGAGCGAAGTATGAAATTTACCCACAATTCTACCACCAATACTGAAAGCTGATTCCGAGGCCACTGTAGTGATAGGAATACTTAAAATATCCCGTGCCATCAAAGAAAGAATAGGGTACCGATTTTTGTTTTCTTTTCAAAAATTGAGAACATCCAATTCTTGAGTTGAAAGGAGTCGAGTATCATCCAAATAAGAGTTTACTTGTGACTTATTCCTCTTGTTTGCATGTTGTTGACTCTCAAATTCAGCAAAATCTTCATTGTCATTGCCCAAATCACCACCAGAGCAGCCTGCTATTGATCCATCTAGCAAATCACCATCAAAAGTATTCTCATACTCCTCAAATAGTAAATAAAATTTATCCCGAACTTCCTTAGCACGTTCTTCATAATCAAAAGGATACAGCTCCTTAAAAGCATACACCACATAATCCATTTTGAAGCGCGGATCCAAAATGATAGCAAAACTCAAAACCAAGCTATAACATTCCCAGTACTTCTCAAATTTCAGTTTCATTTGCTTGGCCATTTCACTCACTTCAATGTCTAAATTATTGATCTCTTCCGTGATAACTTTTTGAATTTTCCAGACACCATGAAAATACAAATTTGCAGTTGGATAGTTAGTCCCCGAAAAAAGGGTGGTCAGGTCATAAAAAGGCCTCAGCAGTGTTGTAAATTTCTGCACCCTAAGCCATTCTTCTTCAGTTGGGTAAAATCTGTTGAAGCTGCGATCAACCACGTGCAACTGATGAAAGGCAAGCTTATATTCAAGTGCACTATCCAGCATCACAAATGTAGAGTTCCATCTGGTTGGGACATCTTGATGCACCCTCTTATTGCATGGCAAAGAAACTTGAACAATACACTTTGCAAATTGATAGTCGACATGATCAATTGATAGTCGACTTTATTAATCCCAATTTGGAGCCTAGGATGATCCAGTGGACAAAAAACAACATGCCCTGAAAATTTGTACTATTGAATGAATAAGAGGAACTTCAGCAAATAAAAGAAGATTGCCAAGTTAACTGATACTCATCTAGCAGACAATATACTGCTGTAGTGGTGCTAAAGTTGATGCCCAATCCTTCAAAAAAACAAAGTTGATGCCTAAGAAATGATTTTATTTTGTATTGATGCTTTTTGAGAGCCACTGTAAGCGGCTTATAATTTTTGGGACATGCCCTGATCAATGGTGTTGTTGATCGAAACTGAATCTATCCAAACTTTTATCCACATAAAAAAAATGGAAAAGAAAAGGTTGCAGCCTGAAAGCAATCCCAAAATTATTAATTAACTGCCGGAGAAAACTACAAATGAAGATTTATTTCTGATTGGAGAAAGAAAATGCTAGTCCTCCTTTCTTCCAAATAATACATCTTGGTACCAAACAAAGACGATCCCCTTAAACAAAAGGAGAGGAATTGAGGAATTGAAAAAAAGAAAAAAGAAAAAAAGCGCCCAATCTTCTGTGACATCAACTCTTAGGCTGTGATTCCTCGAGATTCATGATTGTACAAAGGGATAGGCTCACAGCCAACTACTTAGATGCTCTCTCGTTTTCAACCCAATTGTTAATCCTCCGAGACCATGCTGGAAATTGGTAATCACTACCTCACTGGTGGCCTGCCAAATCGATCTCTTGTCTGGCATCAATTGGTTGATAAGTGCATGCTTGTTTGAAGTTAGTTTAATTATGGAAAGATTAGGAAATTGGCCTGTCCAGACTGTTGTGCCCATAATAGCAGTTGATTGATATTCGACGAAAACCAGTGAAAACACACTACTGTCACGATCTAGATATATTTTTGCTTCACATTCGAAGAAGCTTCCGAAATTTCTAAAAATTGAAAACAAAACGATTGTAATTATTTGGTCACAAGAATGATGGCTTCTTAGAATTAGGGAAATGGATTAGGCTTCTTGTCGTGGGAAATCTTGTTTGTGGATCTCTTTAACTTCCAAAAGCATATCGTTTGACATAGGAGACATGGTACGTGTGTGAAATGCTGCAGTGATGCTTGACATAACGTGGTAAAATAGATGTCATGAATTGAATGTAGACATGTCGATGCTGGAACTAGATTTTAAGAGGTTTTATCACAGCTGTGTAATGTTTTATTAACTCTTTTTGTGCATAGACCTTTCATTTATCGTACGCATATTTTTCTCCTCCTTATATATAGTACATTTTTTCTTTTTGGTAGAAAAAAGTTTGAGTGGTCTTATTTTTATATAACTAGTCTGAAAACCCGTGCTACGCACGGTGATAAAGAATGTTACAAAAAAAAATTAAATAGTTATAGGAATACATAACACATAGAAATTTAATAAATAATAGCTTAACCTATAAATTATCAAACAATTTTTAGCTACACCAACCATCTTCGTGCTTCATAAATCCCACCATTTCTTTGCTAAAAATTAAAATATATATATATAATTTTTAGCTACCGTCTACCTAGTAAAAACATGCATTACAAAAAAAAAAAAAAAATTTAATGGCATAACACATAAAACATGTCATATTAAATTGTAATAGATCTAAAACCAAATTATATTTGCTAAATGCCAATTTATTTCGCAACCATCATATAAAAAATTCAAAAAGTATTTGTCAAAATGTTAATTTATTTCTTAATCATCATGTCCATTACATTTGGCATAAAATCCATACAGTATCGATCGAATGCTTTCAAGATGAATAAAAAAATAACAATATTTATAATCAAAGTGACATACCACTTAAACGACAGACACAAATTAAAAAAATATTTTATAAATTCTTTTGTTTGTGTCTATCGTTTAAAAATGTCATGCTTTTTAGTCACAGTGTTAGGTGGCCTTAAAATATAATTATCAAGGCTTTATTTTATATGATTTTAATTTTAAATTTCAAAATCTCTGTTTGTTTATTTGGCCCAAAAATATTAAGTACTACATGAATTTACAATTTTCAATATGGCCTCATATTTTGTAAATTAAGAATCTAATGCTTAAACTATATACAACTTAAGTAGTACAACATTAGTGAATAGAGGTGAGTAAAATTTTTGATCAAGATATAGAGTAAAATGGAAAATAAAAGCATGCACAGTACATAAAAATTGATAAAAGTATTTTTATAATTTAATTTTCATAAAAAACCTTATGCCATCAATACACTATAATGTATAGAAAGTAAATTTATTACAACTAATTACATGTATAAACTTCACATTTGTGACAAATTCTTAAGAAAAAAATATTGTTTATAATCTTGTATTTGAATTTCACTTGATGTAAGAATAAAAATTACATTCTTCTTTTAATGAAAACCCCTTTTTCTGGTTTGGTATTCTCTATCGCAAATAACCTTTAATATAAAAATAATAAAAGGTTCATCTATTTCTTGTGCAACCAAATTTCGACTATTGGTTGACTAAGTTTTTATATTTTTATTCTGTTTGTTACTTTGGATAGCAAAATTGAAAAAATTGTACAGTTGTTGTTTCATTTACTAAATTTATTAGCCATTTCTAACCTAATAATTGGATAAGTTGTTTTCAATCGTGATGATTTGACTATTGTTTCATTTTTAAATTTTATTATTTCACGTACTTCTTAGGTCTTTAAATTGTAAATTTGTATGTGTGTATATATATGTATATATATATATATATTTGGATTGTGTATTTTTCAGAAAAGGGAATTTTAGGAGCTTTTTCAAAGGGTCTGGAACAAAAATTGCATGAAGAATCTATAGATGTATAGAGATACAGATGATAATATGTAAAACCTTTTTCTAGGCATTTGTCTAGATAATCTCATGATCAGAAAACAAAAATAATACATGTAGAAACAAAAATGTATCTTAGAGATAAAAAAAAAAAGAATTCACAATAGTAATTTAAAATTAGGATAATACATGATATGAGTGCAGAAGCAAACTTGGGATCTTAGAGGATACGTTGCAAGTTCGATGGAGTCTAACCCAAACTTGGACCACTCAAGGACGGATTCAACAGTATAAGACGCCACAATTAAGTATGTGTGCTTGATTGATAAGTCAAGAAAACCACCTAGGATCAACTCTAGGAAGTTCAAACTAGCTTTCACAAGCTAAAGGAATTTGCTTCAACGGAAGACGAAATTCTGGAATTTTATTAATAATATCGCAAAAACTAAATGTAAAAAATGACTTGAGATTATTTATAGCCTTGACTAAGACCTAATAAAGCTTGGAAAAGTTCAGCAGAGCACATCTTCAATTGTAAGCAACACTTTAGTAGTCTTGCAAGGATCTTCCAGCTCAAACCCTTCAATGGGCGGTTTCTCTTGGGTTTGGACGGCATGAACCAAGGTTTGAAGCAACTCCTTGAATCTCTTAGCTCGTGCTCGTGTCACTGGGCTTTGGGGCACCTTCACAGGGTCTACTTGAGCACCATGGGTCTCGTGCTCAACCGCATCAATACGTAAAGAAAAATACATGTGGATCAGAAAAGCCCCTTTTTCCTTTCAATGCTAAAGTCATGTGTATTATTAAGATTTGCAATAATTTAAATTTTGAAATGATGAGAATATAGCCCACAATCAAGACTTTGATTGAAATCAACTCATTATATTTTATGAATTAAAATAAATAGAAAAGCTACGAATGAGGAATTGGCATTACATTTTATGAATTAAAATAAATAAAAAATCTACGAAAAAGGAATTGAGAATTTGGAAGTCAAGGAAAGCTTTTAACTGAAAAATTCTTCTACAATTTATACAGATATAGTTATAGATTGCTGTTTTGCCTACAGCTATTTTCTCCTCAATAAAACAAACCCGCCTGCCCAAATAAAAAGAAAAATAAGAGAAAAAGGTAAGAATACAAAAAAAGAAAAATTTAGAATTCCATTTTTTTAGGGTAAATCATTTATATATTGACAGTGTATATACTAGCGAGTTTAAATGTATGCTACATATACAAATTTAATGTTCAAATTCAAATTTAGGTGATGTGGTATTTATCTAACCCCAATAATATATACACTGACACTGTAGAAAGGATTAATCTTTTTTTTCTAATCCTGCATTGCTTCTTTGGTAGTAAATTAGTAATACTCTCTCCATCTCACTTTGATAGTTTTGATTTTGTTCTCACATAGTTTGAGAAAAATTAGTTAACATTGTTGGAAAAGTAAATTTAACTTATTGTTTTTCTAAAATACCCTTACATTAACATTAGGGATATCACTAATCACTTATTTACATTAATTACAACAATAATAATGACGGTATATTGCACCATTGAAGACATATATCAAAGTAATTATTGGTGGAAAAATTGACTGTATTAAATAAGATAAGCTATATTTAATGGTAATAAATTATATTAAATAAGGGTATTTTAGATAAATAAAAAGTTAACTATATTTTTCGGAAAATGAATTACAATTTGAACGTATCAAAAAAGGAAAATAAGATTATTAAAGTGGAACCACGAATTACTTGTTTTAGCATAAGAATTTCCACCGTAGATAGACTTCGTAGTATATAGATACATGCACTTGGCAATTGTAAAGACCCCTTGCGTATTTATACTTTGTCTTGATCCTTTCAAGAATCAAGGGTGCCTAATGCCCAAAGATTCGCTATAAAAAACCTATGCACTTCCTACCAGACCGTTAAAGTTTCCAAAAGGAATCCAATCCCAAGAAGCACAAACTGTCAAGGGGGAAGGGGGTAACAAAAAGGGAGAGGGTAACCAAAGGGGAAGTGAAAGATCAGAAAAGAGCAAGGAGATGGAAGAAGAGCAATCTCTCACAATAAAGGTCATTTCATCAATGGTGTTTGCAGCAGCTTCGGTTCTGCTGGGACAACTCTACCATGCCTTGGTGCTCAAGCCCAAAAGAATCCGATCAAAGCTGAGAAGACAAGGGATAAAAGGGCCTTCACCAGTTTTTTTCTACGGAAACATCCCTGAAATGAAAAGTATTCACCTTCAAACCCGTTCCATGGCTGCGACAAACAGTGATGAACTGTCTCATGCTTGGCCTGCCGCTGTATTCCCACATCTTCAGCAGTGGCGAAATGAATACGGTACTTCATGTAAATTTTTAGCTTTATTTCTACTGCATTTATGTTCTTCTTGTATTAAATTTTCTGAAAAGAAGTCAGGTTTGAGCATTGAAAATATTGTTTATCGGTTCATGTTTCTGCCATTGTTGCAGAAGCAGAACACTACAAAGTTTTGAGTCAACCTTCTTCTTTTCTATTCATTTCTTTTGTCTTGCTTTGTCACATGCGGGCACTGGACAGCTAAGGGCAATTTCCTTTTCAACTCGTGTGAAGACAAACATGTTTAAAAGCAAGAAATGCTATTATAATCCATTTTGATTAAAGGATTGATAACGCATAATGCTGCTCTGTCGTGTATTAGAGAATTATTTTGTGTTTTACTCTCTAAAGGAATCGCGACTTACCAATGTACAAGGATGGGTTGGTTCCAACATTTTAATATTTACACTTATTTGGAGATAGTTAATATCTCTTGTGGACAATAATAGGCTGTTTGGTGATCATCTTCGTCTCAAAGGTTTTGCCATCAGCGGTGCAGAATTGATGTTTTCCATATTCCCAAAGTTCTTCAGGAAGGATGGCAACTTGATATATTCTGGATTGTTTCCCAAAAATAAAAATAAAAAAAGAAGGAAAGAAAGAGAAAGAAATAAGTATTTGGACCGGGGATGCAGTCTGAAAGCATCACCACAAGACACAATCAAAAAATTCAACTTTTCGTTTCTTTGCTTTGAGACAAAATTTGTGCTACTGTTGCAGGACCAATATTCTTGTATTCTACTGGAAGCATTCAAACACTTTGCATCATGGACCCAGAAATGGCGAAGGAAGTAAGCCTTGGGAACTCCTCAAATTTGGGGAAACCCTCTTATATATCTAGAGATTATAGCCCTCTGTTTGGTCAAGGCATTTTTTCATCAAACGGCCCTTACTGGACTTTCCAAAGGAAGATAATTGCTTCTGAATTCTACCTCGACAAGGTCAAGGTAAATGGTTACTCTTTTCTGCAATATGTAGTTTCCACTTTCCACCACACATTTAATCTGTTTGCCGTTAAAACAATGTTCGACATAGAAAAATATCTCATAAAGCATGAAAGGACAAAGAAATCGAAAAGCAGAAGCACTATTCAATTGGCAAGTCTCATACATGGAGTCATTGAATTCTACAATTTTTCATGGCTATCATTCTTGTTAACCCTGTTGTGTCCAAATCTTAGGCTGGATCTTGTAGTCCGCAATGATAATTCGAACGAGTAAATACTATTTAGAAAAAAAAAAAAAAAATCTGAATCTGGCAAATCCAAGTCGTTTGATTTTAAGTTTCCAACCACTTGTGAGCCCACCTTTGAACTTCATCAGCGGATATAGCTGAAAATATTGTCAATTGTTTGCCTGACGTTTTACCATACTGAGAATTACATCAAATGTTTCATCATTAGCATAATTTTACCTGAAGGACATGGTAAGCCTCATGGTTGATACCACCTCCACAATCTTACAATCATGGGAGACCAAGACTAAAGATCAAAGGGGAGATGTTGAAATTAGAGTTGATGAGGATTTGACAACCCTATCAGCAGACATAATCTCAAGAGCTTGCTTCGGGAGCAGCTACTCCCAGGGGGAAAAGATATTCTTAAAGCTTCACACTCTTCAAAAGATCATGTCAAAGGTGCTTATTGGAGTCCCAGGGTTAAGGTTAGTGCAACTCATTAAAAAAAGAAACGATAACATTTCTTTTGACACCCTTCAAAGATCAAGCAACAGTTTCATCTATTTCATGATCACTTATGTAACCTGCTTCATGTAGAATCTTTAATGTTTAGAGCCAACTTGCAATCTGGTACTTCTTGTAGGTCATCTTTGAACAATCTATGTCCAAAATATTGATGATGACAGAATAAACATGACAGGTATGTTCCCAGCAAACATAACCGAGATATGTGGCGATTAAAGGAAGAGATAGATTCCATGATATTAGAAGTGGTAAAAACGAGAACTGAAACTGCGCACGATAAAGACCTTCTACAACTGATACTTGATGCCGCTAAGAGCGAAGGAGAGAAGAGCCACTTTACCAGTGATTTTGCCGCCAATAAGTTCATAATTGATAACTGCAAGAGTATTTACTTTGCGGGGCATGAGACCACGGCCACCTCAGCATCCTGGTGTTTGATGTTATTGGCTGCACATCCAGACTGGCAAGCTCGTGTTCGTGGAGAAGTGCTTGAAGTTTGCGGACACAATCCTCCGGATGCAGATAAGTTTCGAAGCATGAAAATGGTATGTGATGGTCAAAAAAATCTCCTTAAGTTTCTGACCTTAGTAACTAGATAAAAGCATCTGTGACATTTCCATCAGAATATACTCATAAAATAACTCACAAAAAGAAAAATGGGTTAGGCATGCTAAAATAAGTGAATTAATCTCAAATATAAGGACGCATCTCTTAATACTTTATTTCAGCTTTTCTATCAAATAAATGATTGTTCTTTCCAATAATCACATATTTTAGTGTTGGAAAGAACTGTTTAAAGGATCAGAAAGTTGTTTATTATCTCAAAAGATTTGACACATTGAAGTGTTGCGCAAAAGCAACTCACGGGAAGCTTTATAAAATCCATTTTTTCATCTTAGATTTGTTTGAATACAAACACAGTGATAAAACACAAACAAGAATGAAACAACAAATTTTCGTTTAAGAAATGTTTAAAAATCATAGAATGAAACTAATCAATATCCAAACAGGACATAGTTCATTTCCTTCATCAAGAGTAGTTTTCTTTTAACAAAGTCAATAATCAATAGAATTGAAGTAATCAAGGATTCGAAAAGGACATATAGACAACTTCCCAAATGGTAAAGAACTGAGATTAGGCTCAATATGCAACCAATCTATATGCTTGGTACAGGGAAAAATAAGTTAAAATATGATATTCATTCTACTACTGAATTTGCTTCAGCAAGACTTGCATCTCAAAGACAACAACCATTAATCATTTTTCAGACATTATTTCATGGACAATTGGTGCATTTTAGCACCTACTTGACTTTACCAATTTTTTCATTTTGGCAGCTCAACATGGTAATTCAGGAGGCACTACGTCTTTACCCACCATCGGCTTTTTTGGTAAGAGAAGCCTTGCAAGACAAAAATTTGAAAGGCATACGAATTCCGAAAGGCTGCAACATTCAGATTCCTATAGCATTTTTACACCAACAACCTGAACTATGGGGAAGAGATGCACGTAGGTTCAAACCAGAAAGGTTTGCAGATGGAACAACAAGAGCCTGTAAAGTTCCACAAGCTTATATGCCATTTGGAGCTGGGTCTCGCATTTGTGCAGGTCAGCACTTTGCAATGGCAGAATTGAAGGTGATCTTATCCCTTGTTCTCTCAAGGTTCAGTTTCTCCTTGTCACCAACATATTGCCACTCCCCTGCCTTTCAACTAGTCATAAAGCCTCAGCATGGGGTTAAGCTTCATGTTAGAAGACTGTAAAGAACATTTCAAAGTGCAGTGTTATCCTAGAGAAGTGGAGTGTTATTATGCTGTGATGTAGTTATGCAGCTATTGTTCCTCTTCAGAAGTTTGGAAATCTCTGCTCCTGACTTGAAGAATATTATGGAACACGAGCTGAAAAGGCTTTATCTCTTCCCAGAACAAAGACGAACCAAATTTAACCCATGGAGCTTAAATCTTCCAGCGTTGACATTATTCTTATATAATGTATTGTAAAGCAGGTTTTATTTACCTGTTTCATATTCCCTGATAAGGCAGAAAAGAATCTTCTAAGAACCAAATGGAGCTTAGATCACATAGAGAACTTTTGATGCAAAAACAGATTTATAAGATTTTTATTAATTTTTACATGTCCAATAAAGCCTACAATTGGCAACCGTACACTCTGATCAAAATACGTGCCACAAGAAATATCAGAAGGCTTCAGAAGTACATTATATCTGTTACTCAGAAGAAGAAGTGAATGTCAGGAAACGCAAATTCAAGAGAAGAAAGATCTACTCCTATTTCGCTCCAGCCGAGCTTCCCTCTGTAGAAAGTATGAGCCAAAAAAGAATGTCATGAAGCTATCAGGAAGAATTGACTGAATATATCCAGAAACTTAACTCAGTAGAAATGATACAACGAATACACAACGTATCCCAGTAATCTATTCCCTTTCACAGCTGCAAACTTGTATAAGCAGATGAATAGACTTGGTGGAACTTGAACTAAATCCTTGAAGTTAAACATCAGATAGTGCAAGCTAATTAATGACCACTTGGATAAATGCTAGTTACTCACACAACCCAAAGATCAGAGTAAAAAGAATCAACCGATTGAACTCCAGAAAATAACAAGTTTGAGACACACAATCAAGCCACAAAGGAGAATAGATTATTGACTCATACCACATTTTAGCAAATCACATCAAAAGCAAGTTGGCCCCCCAGTCTAAGGACATTTAAGAATCTGCTGTGACCAACATAAAATATGATACCAATAGAAAGAAGCCCACAAAACAAAATTACACACAACATGATAGTACATCACATATATTACATAAGCATGGAAGACAGTTTATTTTTCCCCACTTCCAACGTCATTTATAACTAGTATACTCTACCAAATAAATTCACAAAGATAAATATTTTACAAGAAAAAAGAATCACAAAAAAAATTTCAATCATCTTTAAGTAATTCATAATTTTTTTTTCCGGTGGGGGTGGTCCGTGGGATGGGTTCAGGAAGAGGTGGTTTGGGTGAAATTTGCATACCTCCTTCTTCTTGCATTCCTTGTAAACATCAAAATGTTGCTGACATTTACTTTTATCTGCATTAAATTCTTCTAAGCCTGCAAATTTTGAAAAATATTTTACAGTCATAAGGATCATTAAAAGTTAAACAAATCATGCTGCAAATTATTTCATTTCTGAATAAATTTGGTAACAATATTCTACAAGGAGTGGTAAATTTTCCAATCAAAAGAAAGTAAATAATAAGAATATTGAAAACCTAAATTAAAAAAAAAACTGAAAATTAAGAGAAAGAAAATAATAATCAAATGGTGGATTTATTAGTAGAAAGCAGTGGAGTATTACACTTGAGAGAAGCAGTATATTGAGGGTAGCATTGAGAATCAGAGATTTTGGCTGCGCTTGGGTATGGAGGTGACTGTATCTGTGACTGAGCTCTTGAGCTTGAAGGAGAAGGCGGCGAAGACGACGACATCGTTTCTTAGATTTCGGCGATTTTTGCCGCTGTTGTTCTGTTGCTATCACCGGAACACTTGGACGGCGCCCGACGGGGGAAAACAATCAAAGATGGCTACATAACATAAGGCAGCTTGGGCTAAGGCTATTTTCGGGTTGGGCGCCTGGAGTGCTATACCTGGAGTCTGAATGAAACGTGCACACTGTTACACTGCAGATATGCCCGCCCCGCCCAGTTGGCCTATAATAGATTGGAGTATTTGGTGGATTCCAAATAGGCTTGACCTGGGCTTGGCTTGGCTTTGCTTTGCTTGATTGTGAGGGGCACCCTAAAAAGAAGAAAATGGTAATTGGAATCTCCATAATTGCTAATCACAAGTGTGCATGATAATACCCAATGGCTAGAAGTAGGGTTATAAATGAATCGATTTGAGTTTGATTTAATATTATCGAGCTCGAACTTGAAATGTAAAGCTCGAATTTGAACTCAATCTTAAATTTAAGTTGAGTTGAATTCGAGGTCGAGCTTAAAAAAGACAATAATAATTATTTTATTTTTTTTAAAAAGAAGAAAGTAGTAGTAAGTAATTTTCTGAACAAATAGTGATAAAATATTAAGAATATATATGTAATTTTACTATTAAAACAAAAAATAACATATATATTAAGAATTGAATGTCTTTGAACTTAAGTTCGACCTTGAATTTGACTTGGCTAGTTGGAACTCGAGTTGAACTTTGACTTCGATCGCAAGTGATTTGACTCATATGTAGCCTTAGTTAGAAAAAAGCTCTTAAAGTCTTCTTCACTGTCAAATTTAGGATTCGAACAATTAGAGATGGGAAGTATGTGGAGAGGGGTAGAAGGGTCAAACAGAAAAAGGGTGTACATGATAATTTATACACTAAAACAATCTGAACAACAAATTTTAGGAGGCATTTAGATTAAGTTCATCAATCACTATCACTACTATCATTAACTAGTTAATAGTAATTAGTTTTTTATATGACCCTTATGTGTTTGGTAAATGAAAATTTTGACATAGGTTTTGCATTTTTTTCACTACTCCTTTTTTATTCTAAATTTTCTTCACACTCTCTATCTCTTACTTGTAACTTTGTTGTTTTCAATTAAAACAGTGAGTTACATGATTTCCCCACTAAAAGGTAGTTAATCACAAAACCCATAAAATGGACCTATCATACCCATTAACCTATTCTGATTAATATTAACAAAATAATATATATGTTTCATAATTAATTCCACTCATCCAATTTCAAATGAAATCAAATTTTAACATGAGTTGCACTCCACAAGTAATTGTACTTGTATCCAGATCATAGTTATAAAATCTCCCTGACTTGACTGTCAAACCAATCAACCCGATGGACCACCTATAGAACCGGATTGGATTGCTAATTAAATCAGTTAAGTAATAAATCTGTTGATCAGTTAAGTAATAAATCAGTCAATGTCTCGGTGATTCAACTGGTGAATTTTTTTTTTTTGAAAAAAAACCTTTGATTGATTTATATAAGTACTAAAAAAGCGATTGAAAAATGTGCTGGCGAAAAACATCATTTTTTTTACAAAAAAAACTACAATCCAAACAACTCTAAATCGCTTGAGTTGGGGCATTAATTCTTTCTCTTGTACTTGATTCCTTTTGGATTGAACAAAGTTGCAGGGGTCTACCAATCCCCACTTTAACTGTTTTTTTCTTGACGAAAGAAAATACCAATTTTGATATATTGCAAGGCCCGTTTGGCATACGATTTTTTAGGATGATTTTTTTTCTTACAAGTTTTTAACAAATTTAACTATAAAAATATCAAAAAACTTCACAAAGCTTTTAAAATACACATATCAAAATAACAAAAAACACACACAAAAAATTTCCCTTCTTTCCTTCTTCTTCCTCATCCACCCACTTCAGCGCCTGTATTAACTTGGAAAATAAATGCTTGTTTGGCACCCTAATTTTTTACCAAGTTTTTTAGCTACTAGTTTTTTTAACAACTTTTGCTACAGGAACCCCAAAAAACTTCCCAAAGTTTTTTATCTACACACTTAAAATATCCAAAACACAAAAAAAAAAAATCCCCTTCCCCTTTTCTTCTTCTTCCTCCCCCACCACCACCTCCGTCGTCGGCTCCGGCGCCGATTTCCGGTGCCGGTCTTCTTTTTTTTCCCTCTCCCCCTCTTCCTCCCCTGCCATCCTCCCATCTTGTCTTTTTTTTTTCTCTCTGCATTTCCCCTATTTCCCCCCACCTCTCTGTGAAAAAAAAGAAAGAAAAGAAAGATGGTGAGAAGCGGGGGGTGGCGGGGCAGAGGTGATGGCGGGGGGAAGGGGAAGGCGGGAGGAAGGGAGGTGGGGGGCAGAGGGGGAAGGGGGAAGCGGGGCAGAGGTGGTGGCGGGGAAGGCGGGGAGGAGGTGGCGGGGCAGAGGGGAAAGGCGGGGAGAGGTGGTGGCGGGCAGATGGGGAGGTGGGGTAGAGGAGAAAGGCGGGGCAGAGGGGGAAGGGGCAGAGGTGGTGGCGGGGGCAAGGGGGAAGGCGGGGTAGAGGGGTGGCGGGGGGAGGGAGGTGGCGGGGCAGAGGGATAAGGTTGGGCAGAGGGGTGGCTGCTGGGGGTGGCGGAGGTAACGGGGAAGAAGAAGAAGAAGAAGAAAAGAAAAAGGAAAGAAAGAAAAAGAAAAAAAAAGAAAGAGAAAGAAAAAAAGAAAGAAAAAAAAAGAAAAGGAAAAAAAGTTTTTCACCTTACAAAAACTTCTATAAAATTTTTTCAAAAACTTCTACAATACACTATAGTAAAGTTTTAGACAAATTTTCAAAAAACTCAGTTTCCAAACACTTCCTAAATTTGAGATCACAGAACATGGCCTCAAGACCAACCTTTCCATTTATGTTGACACATTAATATACAACACGTCAACGATCAGCAATCCAATCCAACACCCAATTTGGTTAGTTTTCGTTCCTTGTCAAGACTGACTGACTGACGTTTACGGCCCAATTACTCTTTCTCACCATAGACACAGAACTTGAACTGTACCAAATAACCGATTTCCAGAAAGTCGGTCTGGAAAAAAGATACCAATTTCCAGACGTATACAGCGCGTGTCTTCGCAATATTCCTTCTTTTTTTAAATTTTTTTTTCTGTTTCATCATAAATTCGACACGTTTTATGTCAAAATTTGGAGGGTAAATAAATTCTACCTCTACTTGTTAAAAATTGCTGCCATGTTCCTCCAAATTCCAACTATAGTTTTAATTAAAAAATGACAGTATCATTGAAGGATCTTAAGTCAAAGAATTAGTTTTTCTGTTTATGCACATACAACATTGTATTAACTTTTATTACAAAGAAAGAGTTTGTGATTGGCAAAAATTAGACTTTTTAGGTGAAATCATCCGAATGTGACGAGGATACAAAGCCAAGTCGGACATAGTTCTTACTACAAAATCAATATTCACATAATCTTCAACAAATTGTATTGAAAAGTACTTGTAAATGTGAAAAAGAAAAGTGGCCTAACAACAGTATTTGGTTAGAGTATTATTTGAAATAATTATTGTAACACTTTTTGTGATGTGATGTATGTGAAATAAAAAAATAATTAAAAATATAAAAATATGAATTAAAAATGTGTTTATGATACAAGCGAAATATTATGTGAAATAATGCAGCAATCCAAACACACTTAACCAACCCTTATATGGTCAAAATTTTTTTTATCAATAAGCATGTACATGGTTGAGTTTACTAGCAAGACAATTTATCTCATACCCATGTATTGTCAGCATGATCACCAATCAATTATTTTCAATTTATATTCAAGGGCAATGATTTTCAAAACCTTCATTGATTTACTAGAATCACCATAAAAAAGAAAGCAGTAGTTTATTCACAGTGATGGAATGAAGCGCGTGATGAACATTCCTTGTGATTGGGTCCGCCAATTTCCTTTTGCCGCTTGTACAGCTCAAAATAAAGTCGTCTCATAGCTTTCCTGCCGAGAAAAGCTCAGTAGAAAATCTCGCTTTTCTTGTCTCCCACAATTTATGTCCCTGTCCAAGTGTCCATCCCATACAACATTAACAATTAATCAGGCCATTGGTTCGTACATGAAGCCTTAATTCTAGCTTGGCTGATTGATATATTTAGTCACATAGGCAGAAAGAAGTCAAGAGCAAGCAAAAAATTGTTCAAACCCCACGATTCTTTTCCATAAATTCTTGCTACTTTCTCGAGTTTCAAGTAAGTTTGGAGTGCTTAATGGGGTGTGCTTGGTTGTCTTGAATTGAGTTGGTTTATGTACGAATGAGAAAACATGACTAGTACAAGTGATGCTGCTAATAGTACATCAACGACAACAACAACTGCATCAAAGTTCATCAAATGTGTGACTGTCGGAGATGGAGCTGTTGGCAAGACTTGTCTTCTCATTTCCTACACCAGCAATACCTTTCCCACTGTAAGCAATTAATGTTACCTTTATTAATTCATCTGTCATTAACCGTCTTCCCCAACTTCCTTCTATCTGTGTGCTCCTGCATTTTTTTTTTCAAAAAAAATTTTATTCAAATGTTTTTTTGTAGGATGTGATAGTCAATTATGGGAAAGGATTCATTTTTTTCAGTTCTTTTCCTCTCTTCCAGGATTACGTTCCGACAGTTTTTGACAACTTCAGTGCCAATGTGATTGTTGATGGTCAGACCATAAATCTTGGACTTTGGGATACCGCTGGTACAGTTTTCTCTTACCCTTTTCTTGGCTTGTGAATCTGAAAGCACAATACACCGCGATTGTTTTAGATTGTAATGAGTTATGGCTCTTGGTTCTAAAGGAAAGCGAGTACACTGATATGCATGTTGAAATTGGAAGAATGTGGCAACTTTTTGATGGCTAATTTGCATTACGATTTCAATTCTTGAAATTTGAATAGGCTCTGAGTTAAACCATTAAATTGATATTTTTCCTGTTCTTAATTTACATGTGCAATACCCAATCAGAATCTCAGAATTGTTAGTCTTTGTTTCAGAAATCAGAATCTAGCTTTGCTATGTATTACATCTGGAAGAAGATCCCTTTTTGTTGTCGCTTTTGTGTTTATGATCAGCAAGAAATTCTGCCTCGCCATGTCCATAAACTTATTTTGGCTTTAGAAAAATTCAACCGCCTGATGAGACCCCAAGCAGAAGATGATCAGAGACAACAATGTAAAGCACAAGCTTTATCAGAGAGAGACTTTACATGTTAGATGATAGAATATGCAGTGGGTTTCATGACTTCAGTTGTCAATTTCACCACTTAATACATGGATAAAGACATTCTCGAGAATACACCATTATTCCCCAGCTATAATGATAAAGGAATAGCTAAGAAAGATGCCCACACTCAGATAGTTGAGCTGAGCAGGAAGTGGGATGCAGCAGTATAAATGGCCCGCATCTGAATCCTCTGATGATTTTTTTTTCCATCATAAATCTTGCTGAAATACGCACTTTTATGAACAAATCAGTGACCAAATGAGGTGGCCCAATTAGTAATGATGCTAGGAAGTGGTTGGATGGTCCTGAATAATCATTGAATTCCTTCATTTTCATACATATGTTGCAGGTCAAGAAGACTATAACAGACTGAGGCCTCTTAGTTATAGAGGGGCTGATGTTTTCATCCTTGCTTTTTCTCTCATAAGTAGGCCTAGCTTTGAGAACATCTCGAAAAAAGTAAGGTTCTCCTTTCCCTTGAGTTTTTAACTATTCCTTAGCAGCAAATTCCTTGAGAAGTTACCTACTGATGGCTGCTTCTTTTTGCTTTCTCCTTCTGGTTTCGTTGGAGAAGTGGGTTCCAGAGCTAAGACATTATGCCCCATCAGTGCCCATTGTTTTAGTGGGGACCAAACTAGGTATACTTCTTCCATTCATAACTTCTTAATGGCATTAGTGAAACGGTACTCTTTATATAAAGATTCCAAGCACTTGAAATATGTAAAGAACAATAATCTTCTATGCTTGTTTCTTTTGCCTACACTCTCAAGTTATCTGAGTAGAACTTGAATTGAAGCAGTCTACAACACTATTAGTATTGGGAGAAGATTCGCTATAGATAAACTTATGGATACATGTTGGATGAGCACATTATTGTACATGTGGACAAAATTCCCTGAATATAAAATTTCAGTAATCAAATAAGCAAGTGGCCATCAGGCTGATATAATTTTTATTCATTGACTGTAATCAGTTTTTAAGGCATGATTCTTGAAAGCATTTGGGATCCTGGGGTGTGGATGTTTGGTGGCATGAGCAATGTATGCCAAGCCACCCCTGTTTCTATCTAGTACGCATATTAAAGAAAGCTGTCTTTCCAGATATCAGATATCTTTTACCTACCAAACGCAGACTATTGGTGAGGCATCTTGTCTGATTTTCTTTTGACGTTTGCATAAACTTGAATGTAATGGCAGATTTAAGAGATGATAAGCAGTTCAAGCTGGACTATCCAGGGGCATGTACTATTTCTCCTGAACAGGTACATATCTTGTACTTGTGCCTGTAGCGTGCCTTGAGCATCATCCCTTAACTATTTGCTGCCAGTGCTACCTGATGTCATGGTACTTTGTCATGTTCTAAATCTACTCTAAGATAATCCTTTAGTACATTAAAAATGAACAATACAAGGAATGCTTGACAGCCAGTGGTCACAATCCTCTTTTGACATGTAGTTGCCCTATCACTGTACCCCTCTCATCACTAGAATTCAGAATTAGAACAATAGTCGGTATATGCAAATGGAGTTACTCAAATGAAATGTGAAAATCTTGGAACACTAAAAAAAAGATTGGATGCTTTATTTATCTTATAGTTTATTAGTCCTTCCCACACTTTAGGAGTAAGTTTGATTATTCTGATCTTATAGTATTGCATCATAGGTTGTCCGTCTCAAAATGCTTTTCAATCTGCTGCTGTCATCAATAATTACGGGTCATGTTTGAGAGAGATAGAATTGTTTAGTAGTAGGTCCAGGCAACAGAAACGTAATGTAGTTAGATAGATGAATATTCTTACTTGGTTGTAAAGCTAGTAGTCCTTTAGACTTCAGTGAGCTGTACCTTTTGGATGTGGGGAAGATCAAGAATCAAAGAATGTGAAAATTTTAAGATCTTGAACCAACTAGAAATTCCAATATGAATGACTGATACAACATGATTCATGTACCGGAAATTGACGACAAACAACTGAATTGGTGTTGACTTGAAATGTTCAACAATGTGGTGGCAACAGAGACTTACCTCTCATTATACTATAAACTCCAAAACTTCTTGATTACAGGGCGAAGAACTGAAGAAGCAAATAGGAGCTGTGGCATATATTGATTGCAGTGCAAAGACACAACAGGTCTGTCTCAAATATGCACTTCCAGCTAACTCAAATTTAATTACCACTATATCTTCTGCCAAACTAATTGGTGTGCCATTCGCCAAGAATAAAAATTGCTCGTGACAGTTTTGCCAAAGCTGATTGACTAAAGAAATATTGTCTTTAATTCTGGAGAGGGGAAAAAAAAAATTAAAGTTCCACCATGGCTGCTATTTACTTTGGTTTTGGTGGGGGGGTTGGGTGTTGCAGAAATGAGGTATTGTAGTTGAGAAAGATGTGAAAGTTCAAGTTCCATTCAGTGTTAGAATTTACTTGGTATTCTTTCCTGAAGTAGATACCAACCCCAAAATCTGCTCTTGTAATACTTAGAGTCGCCTATCCTAAGGAGCTAGGAGCTCATTAAGTTACTTTGAATTATTTCCAATCATATCAGCCTCGGTAAATCCTTCTACTGATGCTCTGGAGATATTGTGAATACCATGAATTGAGAGTGCAACACCTATTCCTCTCAAAATGACCACATTATTGTTTTGACGTTATCATCTGCATGACTATCAGGTTATAAGCCCCCTTTGGTTTCTAATTTGTAAAACAGAGGTCTGAATACATAAGAAAACTTTATCTAAACCTCCATTTACAGTTTACAGTGACAACTGCAGTTTCATCCTGAAGGGATGCTTTCGGAGTGGGTTAGAACCCTTTTAGTTCCAACTGGTGGAATTGCAGAAATTGAATTGCATATCTAAAATTGAATACCTCCCATCACATATAAATTCGATCAAATTAGCTACATGGAACTTTTGTTCTGACTTCTAAAGAGTTTTGATAGAGCATCCAGGATTGTTAGAATTGGGCTTCATACCAATCGTACATGTGAAACATTTTTTCAAAAGTAACAAGAATCTCATGAATCCCAGAAAAGTGTTTATTAGCGGTATCAGATTTTCATGTTAAAGAGCGTCAACTGTGTTCGTCATCCTAAATGAATGTGTTAGAAGAATTCATGCTGTTCATGACTACCGTTCGAGGTAAAGCTTCAGTTAGCCTGAACTCTGAATTCGTGTCGTCTATTGTGTAATGCAGAATGTGAAGGCAGTATTTGATGCTGCAATTAAGGTGGTTCTGCGGCCTCCGAAGTCCAAAAAACAGAAGAAGAAACGCAGAGCCTGCAAAATACTTTAAAAACAAACTAGCTGAAAGTATTGTGAAGCTCAGTTTAAGGACGAAAACTTCCTAATTGATGTAATTAATATTCTGCGTCCATTCTATTTTCTTTGTGGGATATGTATGAATTTTTCCCCTTCTTTTAACTGCGTGATATGCTGTTTTCCTGCAAAATCTATTGTTCAAAAAAATTGAATCTACAGCTTGAGATTAACATTTTAATGATCAAGTCAAATCAACAGCATCAGCCACCCGATCAAAACTGCAAGTATTGTAGCGGTATCAAGTACATTTGACAATGTTTCAAAGGTGGCAAAACATTGTAGACTTTTTAATTGCTTGTACAGAATTTTTTTTTTTTTTACGCATCACATCACAATAAAAATTCTTAATCTTGCATTATTTGAGGCCAAGATTCAAATCTCTCGTAAAAATTTTCGCTTCTTTGTTGAACACTGGCTATACTCAAATCCGCAGAATGAAGATGGAGGATGGGGATTCCATATAGAAGATCACAGCACCATGTTCGGGACAGCAAATAACTATATGTTGCTCTTCGTTTGCTGGGAGAAAATGTTGATGGCCCAAATGGTAAAAGCTCTTTCAAATGCTCAGAATTGGATATTAGATCACGGTGGCTTTAACAATGATACCATCCTGGGGAAAGATGAGTCTCTCGGTAAATTCCTGGCCAAATTGTCCTGGATACAAACTATACAAAACTTTTATTGGAAGAAGAGGATCTTGTCATTCATTAAAAAAAAAAGAAAAAAAAAGAGGACATGCCCGGATCTGAGATCTCAGCAATTGTACCTTAGAGGACAATTAATGCTCCAAATTGGTTGCAGTTCGTATGGTTCAATTTTTGCTAAATATACACCGTTTGGATTAGCTGTCGGGGATGTTTTTAAAAAATTTTACTGTAACAGAGTTTTTATAGTATATTTTGGGATATTTTTAGAAAATATTTTGGGATATTTAAGAGTAAACGAGTTTTTAGAATATATTTTGGAATATTTTTTAAACATTTAAAAAAAATTAGACTACTTTTTAGAGTACCTTTTGGAGTACTTTTTAAAAATTTTATATGTATTTGAAAAACTAGTTTTTGAAAAACTCAACAATCCAAACAGAGGTATAATATTATATTTTTTTAAAAAAAATGAAAATTGAATTCTACTACACAAATCAAACCACATCACCAAGTACCTTTACATGACTTTGGGATCGATCTGGTCACTATCGTTGAGAAAAGAGCTCTACAACGAACCTTATGATACAATCAATTGGAATGCAACACGCCATTCGAGATTTGATTTGGGATTTTTAGATGCCTTGTCTGTTTCCTCATGCTCCTGATTAAGTTGTCCTTTTGAATTATTTTGCATGCAACTGAACAAGACATGAAACGTGACAATTCTCAAATGCAGGACGATCTCACCAGTCCTTTTTCCTTTTCTTTTTTTTTTTAAAAAAAAAAAGAAATTTTGTGGTTGAAAGGAGACTCCAAACTGTACAAGTGAAAGAAGAAAAGAGAAGGATTTAACAGTCGAATTAAAAATCTCATGATCACCAAACTAATGTTCCTACCAGTAAAATTAGGTTTTGGGTATAAAATTTTTCCTATTATACAAAACACTTAATTCGAGATTGATTAATTCGAGAAATTTTCATTGATAAATTTTCTGGCAAAAGGGTAAGATATAAACAATAAGATGAATTGTCTAGTCTTTGCTTGCTTGTTTAAACAGGTACTCCACATGATGGCATACTGGGCAGAATTCTCAACTTCTTTCAAATATCATCTTGCCCGAGTTCCTGATTACTTGTGGGTTGCTGAAGATGGGATGAAAATGCAGGTTTAAGTACTCAACTCTAAATGGTCTTACATTTATAACCATCTGTTCAATATGCACCCAGACAACTCTACATTTCACTAGAGTATATATCTATGGGAAATATCCAAATTTTAGCATATCATTAACTTATCTACCGCTTATTGAATGCAAATTAGTTCTTGAAATTTAGATTATCTAATTGAAATATAGTACT
The DNA here is from genome assembly GCF_003713205.1 of Coffea eugenioides. Classification (NCBI taxonomy): domain Eukaryota; kingdom Viridiplantae; phylum Streptophyta; class Magnoliopsida; order Gentianales; family Rubiaceae; genus Coffea; species Coffea eugenioides. Next base: position 27,176,389 of record NC_040036.1, on the reverse strand, counting down.
CTTATCAAATGCAGAGTAAGGGTAGCCAATTATGGGACACTGTTTTTATCACCCAAGCAATTATTGCAAGTGACCTAGTAGATGAATTCGGCACAACTTTGAAAAAGGCACATCAATTCATCAAAAAATCCCAAGTATCACTTCCACTCCTCAAGGCTTTAACTAAGGTCTCTTTCTTGACTGATTCATCCATTATTAATTTAATGTAATTTTTAAACGACATGTATAGATTTTACACAAATTGGTATTATTGTTCAAAAGTCCTTATAATTGTGACACAAATTTAGACATGTTGATGTGAAAAATTCAATATTTGACTATGATACGAGATCAATCCCTCCTTTTTTACTTGGAAAACCACAAACTAAGTTTTTTTTTTTTTTTTGGTAGGAAAGACTTGCATAAAATAAAAGGAAAGGTTACAACTTAGCAATGTATCTGGGGAGACAGACTCCCCTAAAATCATTAGACAAAATAGATCCTAAGCTGAGAGGACAGGAATCTAGAAGTGAAATATTCTGCTTTTTCTTGATGTTTCTACTCTTCATTTCAATCTTTTTCGAGCAATAAATGTTTTTTTGTTGTATTTTTGTTGCATCTTATATCTGAAAAAAAAAAAGATACGAGAAAATCCATCGGGCAATTTCCATAGCACGTATCGTCACCCATGTAAAGGTGCTTGGATGCTGGCTGATAGAGATCATGGTTGGCAAGTTTCTGACTGTACTGCTGAGGCACTGAAGGTATTTTATGTTCTTTCCCAAAAAAAAAAAAGAAAACAATAATGGCTGTTTATCTAAATGATTGTTTAGTTGTATATTACATCATATAATGGCTACTTATTCTACGGAGGTATATGTAATTTTTCAAATATCAGGAGAACTCAGTGAAATTGTCAGAAATTATACCATTCAAAGCCGACATTTCAAATTGCCTTGGTAGTGATTTTCCTGGGAAAGATAGCAACACCGCGGCCGACAGCCCTTCTCTCTCAAATGCGCCTACAAAATCCCACCCGCCAATGCCTTTCTTTCTTTTGCCATCTTATCCTTGCTCTGTACATGCAATAGACAGCTAAATACTAGTATCTAATTAGGGCAAAAAGAAGAGGAATTTAGAAAATGATTTGAAACAACTACTAATTTTGGTGATTTAACCCTCAAAACCTTACTCCTAGTGATGACCTTTCTCATTTAGGTCCTCTACTATATGATATTCATCAAGTTTTGCCTTTATTTCATTCAACAATATATATATATATATATATATATATATATATATTTGGGTAAAAGGTGTTGTTACGGGATAGCACATTAGCTTACTCAATTTGCTAGATTTTAAATTTTGGTGGAGTGATCACCTTCTTCTATATCATCAGCCATTCTAGCTGGTCAGTTTGGTTGAATGAAAATTGCATAATATTCTGGATTAATGTTACGCACATTAATTTGTTTTACACTAATAGGTGTAGATATATGACATATGGGTAAAAGATGAATTCAAAATTTGAATAGAAATTATGGGACGTTTATCTAAATCTGCTCGTATAAAAAATATCTTTACACTAATAATTTATAAAAATTAATCCCTAATATTTTAGATAAAAAAAATGCTGAGCGAACAAGTTACTTGAAAAATATCTTTACATTAATAATATATAAAAATTAATCCCTAATATTTTTTATAAAAAATGCTGAGCGAACAAGTTACTTGAAAACTCAACTTAATTTGTCTTGCCGACTGAGGTGGCTCTTAAATGTTTGACCCGACATGATTGGCATCGCTTTATGACAACCGTTAGGTCAAGGGTTGCACATCCTTTGACAATTCAAAGCCGACATGGTTTAGGGCCTTTAGGCCGCCCGACCCGCCACCTTGTCTATATGGTCAGACTATACTAAAAGTAGTGCTGTTAACGAGCCGAGTCGAGCTCGAGCATGTGATAATCGAGCTCGACTCGAACCCCTAATCGAGCCAACTCGAGCTCGCTCGATTAGTAATTCGAGCTTCACAAACTATTCGAGATCGACTCGATGTGCTCGGTAGAAAACTCGAGCTCGACCTCGAACTCGAGTTCAAAATCGAGTCGAGCTTATCGAGCTCGAACTCGAGCTTGTCGAGCCTGTAGAATATCAAATACACAATTAAAATGACGCTAATACCCTTACTATTCAAGCAATTTCGAGTTCGAACTCGAGCCTATCGAGCTTGTAGAGTATCAAATACACAATGAAATGACACTAATACCCCTACTATTCGAGCCTATCGAGCTTAAACGAGCCGAGCTATAATGACACTAATACCCCTACTATTCGAGCCTATCGAGCTTAAACGAGCATCAAGTTAAACTCGAGCTCGGCTCGTTTCTCTCAATAAACGAGCCGAGTCGAGCCCTTATCGAGCGGGGTCGAGCTCGGCTCGCGAGCTGCCCGGTTCGATTAACAGCTCTAACTAAAAGCCATATACAATGATTTAAAAAATTTTAATTTTTTTTAGTGTAAGTGACAAGTTTTAAATCTGAAATCTTTTAGTTACATTCTCTCCTCCTCTACTACTTAACTTATCCCTCTCCCATATATAACGACTTTAAATTTTAGTAAATGAGTATATTTTTAATCTTTTTTCCTTTATTAAAATGTCGGCTTTATTTGGATTCAAGAATTTTTCAAAAACTAATTTTTTAAATATTATTAAAATTATTAAAAAGTAGTCTAAAAAGTAGTCTAATTTTTTTTCTAATATTTAAAAAATATTTCAAAATATATTCAAAAAACTCTTCTACTCTTAAATATCTCAAAATATTTTCTAAAATATACTATAAAAACTCTGCTACACTAAAATTTTCAAAAACACTCCCAAAAACAGCTAATCCAAACGGACCCGTCATTAACTGAAAAAGGACTCTTAGAAGGTTAAGGGTTGATTGTCGAGTCCAAAAGTAATTCCTAATAGTCCAAAAAAAATAAATTTACACAATATGGAAAATGGGTTAGTTAGTCCATCTTAAATCAAGGTGGAATACCGTAACTAATATAAAGGTAGTAATTTTACATTTTTAACACAAAAATCATGCCATTAATCAAATAACAGATCATATCATAAAAATTAAAGAAAGACATAAAACAAGAAGAACATAGAATAGGTCGCAAAATAACAATATCAAAATTATCCAGTATTGTGATCCTCGATCGTTACGATATGAACAAAAAAACCTACAATTGCAAGGCTGCATCACAGATTGGGCATACCATATATATATATATATATATATTTTAAAAGGTATATATGTCTTGGTTCACCTGTACAAATTCGAAACTTTGTAATTGCCTAGTGGTTGAGATAACAATTATTATGATTTTGGGAAATTTTGCTGTTAGTGTGCCTTCCGGTTTTTCTTGGTTGATTAGTCACCCTAACGGGGTTTCACTTTTGAGTAGTTCGTTGGACAAATAACAACACTCATGGAACATGAAAATTTTAATCTAGTGATATTTCGATTAGCAAAAATTCCATTAGGACTTGCTTGTCAGCTCTCATTATTTCGCTCAGGCTTGATCTAAAATGTAGTAGAAATCTTTAGAAACGACAGTAGAAGTCGATTTTGCTTAAACCTGCGAGTTTAGTACTTTGAACCGATCTCACCCGTTCATTCTCCAGCAAGATGCGGGTTAATTTTTTTTTTTCTTAATCTATTGTCACTATTTACACCTATTTCTACTTCTATTCTAATCTATACTAAGAGGGTGACCCAACAGGATTACAGGGAACGACAGGATTGAACCACTATCAGATCGTACAAGTGCAAGGGGCACCCATATGGATCTAAGAGAAGTCAAGTGACAACTTTTGATGGGAGGTAAGGTATGAACCCTTAGTCCCTCGCGAGTAGTCCAACTAATTTTGTAACTTGGTAGTTATTAGCAGTTCTTGTGATCGACTCCCGTGTGTTACCTCGTTGTGTATCCTTAAAGCAAGACTCTACATAATCTTTTGAGATTAGTTTGATCGAAAGGTTGGGATACTCTTAAGTGAAAAAAAAAAAAATATATATATATATATATATATAACTTTTGATCTCCCATCCCACAAAGACATATAGTGGCCAACTACACTAGAGATGCCAGTTAACATTTGGTCTGAAATTGTAACAAATGTACCGACCGGCGGCTTGCATAGTCGTTGACTTCTTTTTTTTTTTTTTTTGCTTCCGCACGTGTTTTCCTTACTTTGTTTGAAGTGACTCATTTGATGCAGGTATTGTGCGCAGATCATATCAAGTTTCCTTTCTCCGTTGTATTTTGTTTGAATTCATGAACATCAGGTTCTGATATGCCTCTTTGAGTTAGGTTATTCTTAAAAAATTAGATTTCCCAAACATAATCAAATGAATGGGACGGAGGGAGTATCTATTTCACCCCTAATTTGTATGCAGTGAAATCTAAATATATTTGCAGAGCTCCCTAAATCAATTAACATCGAGGTCAAACTTCTTTTATGTGCCCCAAGACAAAAACCTTGGAAAGAAGAGGTTATATAAAAGTACAGATGTGGCTTGAAATCTAGGCACTAGAGGATCGGAATACCTAAACGTGGAAGTGGAAATACTTGCCTGAAAATCTCTACCCATAGTTGGATTCCGAGGCATTTCTTTTGGCAGGGGTAACTGATAACCCTTTTTTATATCTGTTTGTCTAATGGGTGGTCATAGGTTACGCGTTAAGATATATTTTACGTGTTATATTTTTAAAAATATAAGATTAATTAAGAAAAGTATATAAATATAAGGGAGGGTAGTTAAAATTAAATAAGAAAAGTATATAAATGCAAAAGATGATAATAATTGTTAGTATATGTATATATATAATAAGTTAAATAAATATTAAATGTGTTAACCAGCGTTTGATGGAAAAACCGTTATTTTATTTTATTTTGTATAGTCTGCTGCTTTTTTCATTTTATAGTAAAAGATTGAATATTCCATCATCTTATCATCCATCGCAAGTGCTGAAACAGAGGAGTAGATCTTCAGAACTTTGGGCAATCAGAGAATCAGCTTGCTGGGCCCGTCTATGAGCTACCCCATTGCCACTAATTCCACCAAACAATTTCTGCGTTTGGAGAGGAGATTATCAAAATATTATTCGAAATAATTAATGTAACACTTTTTTTAATATGATGTATGTGAGTAAAAAAGAAAATTACGAAGATAAAAAAATGATGGGTAAAAAACAAAAAAGCACATCGTAGTAAACCTAATATTGTAAAGTCTCCCTTGGTCTCAAAACGTACAACACAACATCTCATACTTTGAACTAAATTGTAAAAGTGACGGAATCCGTTAAACTTTACGGAAATGGACAAAATGACCAAAATGTCCTGATATAATTAAGCAAAAGACAGTTCAAAAAAATCATTTGTTTTACTCTTTAGATAGAGAGAATTGAGGGTTAAGGAATAGAACAGGTATATTTGTTAAAAATTAGATATAAATTTTTTTTTAGATTCCAATAAGTCATTTTCGTTAAGTTTAACGGATTCCGTCACCTTTACAATTTAATTTAAAGTATAAGGTGTCATATTGTACATTTTGAAACCACGTGGCTTTTCTGTGTATTAGGTTTACCACAGGAAACTTTTTTGTTTTTTACCCAAAAATGATTAAAGAACATAATTGTGATGAAAACGAATTAATATTTGACAAAAATATTTTTTAAAACAATTTTAATATCCAAACACACCTAATGAATAATCTAACCTTTTCATGCTTCAAATCATCCAGCAGAGCCCCCAAGTCTGTTGCTGTCCGTATTCATGCGGTTCCGAACTCCATTTAGTTTGGATTGCATCTTCTAGGATTTTTTGTAGAAAATTTATTATAGCAATTTGATGTATGTGAGGAAAAAAAGGTAATAGGCAAATGTGATCACGGAAAACGATGCAATTTTCCGACGGAAAATGGCTATCCAAACAAGGCTACGACAACAAACTTTCCTTATCCTTTGACTTGCCATCACATTAAAAAAAAATTAAAAGCCAAACACACCCAATTAATGAATAATCTTACCTTTCCATGCTTCAAATCATCCAGCAGAGCCCCCAAGTCTGCTGCTGCCCACAATCATGCCGTTCCGAACTCCATTTAATCTAGATTTCTTGAAGTACCCAAATTCTACAACAACAAACTTCCTTATCCTTTAACAGGTTCCTTATCCTTTGACTTGTCATCACGTTATTCTCACCCATCACATTATTCTCAAACCCAAGAATTCTAGATAATTTGTAGTATTTTTAGTTCTTTATCTCCAGCATTAGAAAGATTTGGCACATTAGTTTTGGGATAACTATAACTTTTTTATACACTATCATGTTAATTGTTTTACACGATTAGGTTTAACTCATGCTGCTTAACATGAGTTAAATTTAAAATTTAAACCGTGCATATGTGACATACATAAAAAACTGCTAGTGTAAAAAACTGTTATTGTTAAAAAAAATTAATACATTGTTAGTGCATAAAAAGTTAATCCTTAGTTTTGTGTCTAAAATTTTAAAGTAAATCTTATGTACACCTCATAGTGTATAATACACTATCATCATTGGATTCATGATATATGTGCAAATGATGGATTTCAAATCCAAATTTTGCATAGTTGTCATTGATTTGACGCCGACAGAGTAAGTGTGCGAAAGATTAATCCAAATTTTAATGCCTAAAATATTAAGGGTTTTTCTAATGGCATTCATTAATATACCTAAAATTCATCTAACCTACCACATATAGACGCATACTAATAATCATTATTTTCTTTTACATTTATATACTTTATGTACTTAATTTTACACACCATCTCTTATATTTATTTACTTTTTCTACTTAATCTTACATTTTAAAAAATATATCTCAACGAGCGCGGATAGATAGACCAAATTTCAAAATAGATTTTACCATAAATTATTCAACGGGTTGATAAAGTCCATATGGGCGTCTTAATCTTTTACCATAAACTATTCAGTGGGACTAACGAACTTGCGTATTGAAGTTAATTAGAAGATATTGGTATGAATTATGAAGGTTATGTAGTTCAAGCATATCCATGTGGAGATCGAAACATTTTCTTGGTGTTAGAAAAAGACGGACAGCAAAAAGGGAAGCAAATATTTTTTTTCCGTATTTGCCTCATTGAATGAAAAAGCAACTGTTAAAGGTACGTACGAAATTGGATGGATGACTGCAGAAGAAGTGTCTTCAATTGGTACATTGTTCCATCCCTTATTAACACCAAAAAGCCAAGAAGAAAATAAAAATCTTTATCCAAATACAGAAGCTTCATCAAGCAATCCACTATAAACCACTAAATAAAAACTATTTCAAAGAAGACACAAAAATGATAACGATAACAATCAGAAATTCATTGGGCAAAGGTCTATAAATACTTTTACACTATTCTATACTTTTCTCCGTTTACCAGAATTACGTGTTTAAGTGTATTTTAGAACGGTGAATTAAAGGATCTCAGGTGTCTCGCCTGAGCCTCACCGACCCTTTTTTCTCCTTCACTGCTTAGCTCCCCGGCTCTTCTCTTCCGGTCACTCGCCCCCTCCTCCTCGTCGTACTCCTCTTCTCTTGTGCCCAAGATCCGACCACCACCACCATCTATATGCATCATATATGCACATACTTAAACAACATGGACTTCTCCAAGAAGTCCATCAACAATCTTGTACTTGTTTCTGTTGTCTTTACGGGCTTGCTTTTCATTTTTACCTGGAATCCGACGGCCTTAAAATCAGCAATCTTTTCTTTCCAGAAACACTCAACCTCACAATCAAACGTCGTAAGCATCTCTCACTTCCATCTTACGCAAGCGCACAGATATTCCCATGAGCACTAATATGTCATCATATTCTTGCAGCCAAATGTTACAATGATAAGAGATGAACTTGAAGCAGCTCTAAGCAATGCTGCCATGGCCACGGACAAGACCGTGATCATTACCATAGTAAACAAAGCCTATGTCGAGCCCCACAACGACCAATATCCAACTATGTTGGATCTTTTTCTTGAAGGTTTTTGGGTTGGAGAAGAGACGAGATCGTTGCTTGATCATTTGTTAGTAGTAGCAATGGATCAGACGGCCTATGATCGGTGTTCGTTTCGGCGGTTGAATTGTTACAGGTTGCTGACGGACGGCGTTGATTTCACGGAAGAAAAGCTCTATATGTCGCAGGATTTCATCAAGATGATGTGGACAAGAACCCGTTTTCTCCTTGATGTTCTTAAGCGGGGGTACAACTTCATATTCACAGTAAGTGCGAATCCCTCATGAAGACTAAGTTGATTTCATGGACATTAATTCTGATAAATGCGACATCGTACGACTGTTTAATTTAGGCTTTCTTTTATGTTTCAATGTTTAATTTAATTAGAATTTATTAATTTTAAAAAAAAAATTTGTTGAGTGCAATGGTAAATGGTAGTAGATGTTAGTCAAGTTCGTCTGGAGTGCCAGAAGACTGTACGGATGAGCTTTTCTCATGTTTAAGAAACTGGCAGATATTTCAAAGAAATTAGGCAGTTAAGATCGATCGGGATAAGCAGGTTTGAAGTTATCTATACCGAGAAGAAAGGTTATCGAAGTTATCCAACTTAGCATTTGGATAAGAAAATAATTTCAGGAGTTTTACTTTCGAAAGAGACACAATAATCGAGAAAGAGCGACATTATTACTGATTCTATGAATAGAGAAAAAGACTCAAGAGATTTTTTTTTTTTCGAAATTTCAACCTTTTACCTTTTAACTATAGATCAATGGTCGGATGAATAAATGTTGGGTTGGATGATAAGAAGATTATGATGGGTTTCTTGTAATTTTATTATATATATAAAAAGTGTGGTTTCATTCTTTTAGTGTTGCAATATAACTTTAACCCTAGAACCTGTTTTTTTTTTTGAAGGATTTAACTCTAGAATAATCTTTATCATTTTCAAGGATAAAATAGATATATAGGTTGTGAGCAGAGTTTTGTGCACATATTAAGTATTAAAACTAAAATTAACCAATGTGTTAAAAGCAAAATTTAGGACACTACGAATGAAACCTGTTGGGAATATGCATAGCTAGCTAACGTGTGGACTACTCCTGTTTCTCAGAGTTCAGAAGTGAATCAAGTGATTTGACTGAACCTCGTTTGTGAGAAAATTTAGAAGGTGGGACATGTCGTGCAACTCGGGAGTTATAAATTCAAAGGTCTGGCAGGCAGGAAACTAGGAAGCTTTGGCACCCTTAGTCCCCCGGAATGCAGAAATTTAGAATCTCCATTCTTCAATTAAAGCCCGCTTAAGACGGAAAGTCGTTGGCTTTCAGGCTTGGAAACTGTTTTGAAAATTTCCAGGCAAAACCAGCTTAGGTCTTCGAAGAATCCTGTAGAAACCTACAAGAAGATACAAATAGAATGGCAAGTATAATTTTTAACTTAGTCTATGCGTTAAATAAAAATCAAAAGCTGTATCACATGCATGGTCATTAGAGGGAACATCAATTAATGGCCCTTCTTGAGGTTGCCAGTTTATCTTTGTCTTTATCACCGCAGTTTTGCTAGACCAAGCAACGACCACCTTGCTTTGTAGAATTTTCAGTTTAGATGCATAAATTCATGGGGTAGTGGCAAAGATGACTAAAAATCCATAGACAGTTCAATCAGCGGCGATTTTAAGGTGGGGGCACGGGCTCTCACTGCCTCCTTAAATTTCTATTTTATTGCCGTAAAATTTTGATATAAATTTAGGTGTACTTCTGGAGTTTTAAGGAAGTAAAAGAATTACGCGGTCCTTTAAATTGATTCATGAACTCATGTTTTAAAAGGATTACTCCCGGAGTTTTATAATGATGGATTTTAATAATAAAAAGTTAATGGATAAGCGAAATCCTATATTTTAGTAGTTTGTTATTAAAATCCATTGAAGGGGTCCATGTCCATTAACTTACCTTGAACAAATCTATTATGTATGGATATATACGGTTGAAAGCGCAATTCGTTCCTTGTTGTAAAACTCATTTACCATTTCACAGTTGCAATAAACTTTTCCAATCACGATAATAGGACTAGAAGCTACAAATTAAAGACATAAAAATTTCACTTTCAAGTAGGATAGATATTAGTAGATGACAATGGAACTGATTGTCACTTTTTAGTGAAATTAGCATGCAGTAAGCTCAAACTATAGACATTGAACCAAAGCTGCTTGTTGCAGCTGGCTCACACTTGCACTCATCTAGAATACCAGGGATCATAGAAAACTAAAAACTTCTTTCGAAATTTTTGTAAATGAGTCGAATAATTCATCTTAGTTCGCAGATATATCGCTTTTCAGTGCACAGACTTATGTTAATGGTTCTTCTTTGGCAGGATACAGATGTAATATGGCTAAGGAATCCATTTCCAAGATTAAGATTCAACGGAACTGATGACTTACAAATTAGCACGGACAACTTCAATGGCAATCCCAGGTCCCAAAAGAATCCGATCAACACGGGTTTCTACCATATCAGAGCAAACAACAAGACCATAACACTATTCCAAATTTGGTACGCCACAAGACTCAATTCCACAGGATTGAAGGAGCAGGATGTTTTGGGAAACTTGATATATAAAGGAGTGGCTGCAGAATTAGGCCTTAATCTCAGGTTTTTGGACACCCTCTATTTTAGTGGCTTTTGCCGGGATAGCAAAGACGTTAGATCGGTGGTTACTGTCCACGCTAATTGCTGCAGAAGTATAAGTGCTAAGGTGGCTGATTTGACTGCAGTGCTAAAAGATTGGAAGAGATTCAAGCAGTCTAAACTCGGTGCTAGCACTGCTAAGCGGATCGCAGCCCAAAATACAACAAATGCTGTGTTCAAGTTCAAATGGTCCAACCACATTGCTTGTTTCAAGTCTTGGAGGAAGCCTAGTGCAAATTAGCCTTCTGAGACCAAAGGCTATAAGCTCAATCTTTGGTTCTGAGTTGTGTTGAGTGCAAGAAAGCTGCCTCTTTTGTTCTTGTGATGTCAATTACAGATAGTAACAACTTCAACTGGAAGTTATAAAAGTAAAGGCTGAAATTTAAATTTTGAAGAGTAGTAATGAAGTGTTGAAAGTAATAAGTTGCTGAATTGATTTAGTTATATATATTTAATAACTAATTAAATTATAATACCGAATTGAAATATCAAACAAATGATATGCTTTTATCTTTATAAAAATAATAGTCTTTATTTGTGTATTTAGACACAGAGAGAAAAGTGTGTGCGTGTGCATGTGCTTGCGTGAGGGACCGAAAATAATGAAACAATTTAGAGGTAGTATTTTAAGTGTGTGTACTTGTATGTGAGAGTGTATGTGTGCATGTGTATGTGTATGTTGAACAAAAAAGAATAGCAGTGTACCTTATGTGTGTTAGAAAATGTATTATAGTCAATTCAGAAAATTCAGGATGAGCGTACTTTGTGTGTTAGAACATGCATGAAAATGTATTATAGTCAATTCAGAAAATTTAGGATGCATTTGATAAACTGAAGTTTGAACTATGAAATTTAAAATCTAAACTCTGAATCTATTAAGTTATTAAATTGTTAAATACTAAATATGATACATTTGTGTGTATATCATATTAAGTGATAAGCGAATAGTTTATCATTTATTTTTTGGAGTAAGTTTTGCTTAAAAACTTCAATGTCACTTAATTAATTTAGATATTTAATTTTTCATTATCAAACGTGTTTGTATATGTAAAAATCTGAATTTATTAAATTTAAATATTAAATTGGGTTATCAAATAGGGTTTCAACAAAAAAAACTTTTATTTGATAATGTAAGGCATTTCTATTATCAAATATGTTGAATTCAAAAAATTCCAAATGAATTAATTTTCAATATTAAGTAGAATTATCAAACAGGTCCTTAGTTGAAAACTTGAAATTAATTTAGGGCCTGTTTGATAAAACTGAAGTCTAAAATCTAAAATATGAAAATTAAGTGCTGAATGTATTAAGTTGCTAAATTGTTTAAGTATATCTGTTTGATAATTAACTAAATTATAATACTAAGTAATCTGAATTGAAATACCGCACAAATATTGTGTTTCTATTTTTTAAATGTGGTGATTAAGTATGTGTAGTTCTGTGTAAGAAATAGTGTGTGTGTGTGTGTTTATTTTTGGTGTCGAATATAAAGAAAATAAACATGTACCATGTGCGATAGTCGTATGAGTGTGTGTTATGTGCATGAGAGGTATCATATGCATAATCAATTTTGACGATTTAGTGAAAAATTTTCACTTAAAACTTTGTACAAAAATTTAGTAGTACTTAATACATTAAGTGATAAGGCATTTCCATTATTAAACATGGTGAATTCAAAAAATTTTAAATGAATTAATTTTCAGCATTAAGTAGATTTTTCAGACACCTAGTCAGAGGCATTATTGACGGTACTAATTGATTGTAATAGCTAAGTGAGGGGAGGATTATTTAGACCTCAGCACTAATTGACTGTAATAGCTAAGTGAGGGGAGGATTATTTAGGAAGTTTATTTCTTTAATCGTTGCATAACTCAGGTAGATTGTTAAGCTGTTCACCTCTTCTTACTTGATTGGTTATACTGACATTCCAGCATGCTTTTGATCTAAGATTATTTGTTTTTCAGTCAAAAATATTGGTGGGATTTGTAAGAAAAAAACAAAAAAAAAAAAGATGGGGATGTCTAACTATTTGTTACTATTGGTCAACCCTGTTTGGCATTTGAGTTTTTTTGTCAAGTTTGTCTGCTACAAGTTTTTTACAAACTTTAACTACAGTAACCTCAAAATTTTTTTCAAAGTTTTTAAGCTATACACTTCAAAATATTCAAAAATTTACACACTTCAAAATTTTTTTTAAAAACTTCTACAGTAAGTTACAGTAAAATTTTAGACAAACATCCAAAAAACTCACTTACCAAACGGTCTGTGTTGTAGGTCAAGCCGATATGTTTCTTCTTCTTCTTCTTTTGGATTTCCAGGTACGGTACCAACTCGCCGGATTACTTCAAAAAATGCAAGCCCTATGAAGTCAAATTTGGGGTCAAGAATTAGACAAAGGAGAATTCTAGGTACACCTGGGTTGGCCTTTTATTCTTAACCATTGCATGCTTGGATTGAGTGATCAGGTATAAAGGACCGTAAGTAGGAAATTTTGAATTCACATATTAAAAAAAAAAACTTGTTTCGTAGTCCAACTTTTAAGTTTTTAGAGCATTTCTCTAATCTCTCTCAATACTCCTCCACTCCACTGTCCAATAGTTGTTCTAGGTAGATTATTTCGCCTCTTTTATTAACATTCTCTAGTTTTATACTCGACCCCTTTTATTAGAAGTCTCTATTTTCTCAAGAATGCATTATTTTTTCAATTAATTCAAAGTTCTACGAGTTTCTAATAAGACTCCAAATACTCTTCCAATTATGTAGACTGGTATGGCAGTATGTACTTCCAAGTATTAATGCATTGATCTTTATTATCAATTTACTCATTAATATATCTCATAATACACTTAAAGGTTAGAACAACAATGAGATTAAAGCTTCCGCATAGTCAAGAAGACTAGGTAACGTTAGCATAGCCAAGAAGGCGGACTCTGTTTGATAATCCAATTCAGCACTTTATTTTAATAAATTCAGATCTTAACATGTTCAGAGTTTGATAACTAAAAATTGAACATCTGAATTAATTAAGTGCCATTGAATTTTCTAGATAAAACTTGTCTCAAAAAATAAGTGATAAACTATTCGTTTATCAATGAATGTGATATACATTTAAATATATAACATGTTATACTTAACAATTCAATAACTTAGATCATATTTGATAACCCAATTCAGCACTTAAACTTAATGGATTCAAATCGTAACATGTTTAGATGTGTTTGATAATCAAAAATTAAACATTTGAATTAATTAAGTAGCACTAAATTTTTTAGGCAAAATGTGCTCCCAAAAATAAGTGATAAACTATTCACTTATCACTGAATATAATATACATTTAAATGTATTAGATTTAATAGGTTAAAGGATTCAAATTTCAAATTTCAAATTTTAGATTTTCAATTTTCAAATTTTAGTTTTATTAAACGCGTCCTTAGTGGACTCAGACTTCAGATTTCACATTTCAGTTTTCAAACTTCAATTTTATCAAACACATCCTAAGTAAAGACAAGGTAAAGTTACAAAATCTTTTTGTCGCGACACTTTAGTATCATGTCGAAGTCTAGATGTGGTATAAATTAATTTTGAAAGAGTCGATTTGATATTCTCCGGACTTATACAAGGGCTTGTTTAAAAAAAAAAGACTTATAGAAGGGCTTGGGTCCGTCCATGCTTGGGCCGCTTAAAACTTATGGCTTATTTATAGGCTTATGTTTGAACAGCTTCATTTGGGCCAATGATGGATCCATAATTGTACTGCATTGCTTCGAATATTAGTAAGGATAAATTTTATATACACTAACAGTACATATATTATTACTGTTAGATTCATGACAAATGTACAAAAATTGTATTTTAAATTCAAATTTTGTATAATTGTAATTTATCCAAGACTAATAATTATCATTCATCCAAGACTGATAATGCACACTCAAGAAAGATTAATCCTATTACTAATACGTAAACATAAACGTATTACTAGTATTTGCAGCCATGAAGATTAATCATATATTAACGTTTGTTGAAAAAAAAAAGAAAAAAGTGAAGTTTAAGCTCAACAAATATTTTGAAGAAGTTACGCACCTTTTGATATTATATTTCCATTTCAATGGGAAAGGTATGCATTATTATATGTGAATACATTTTAAGTTTAAGCTTTATAATTTATATTTGCAAATTCAAATGAGAAAATGTCATTTGTACTCTCATTTTTTTAATCACACACTTATAATCATTTTAATCATATAGTTTTTATGTATTAGATTATATGATAAAATAAATGGTGGGAGCACAAATAACAAAAAATGAAGTGCATATAGCATTTTCCATTCAAATGGCCCAACTCTGAACGATATCGGCGCGGTTGTTCATCTTATAATTAACTGTCCTAAGCGACTGCATAAATTCATATAGGAAATAGCATTTGGACGCACTCTAATATAACATGTAAAAATTCATTACACCATTCTCTAAGAATAAAATATCTTTTCAAAATTGGAGATTAAAAATTGATCAAGACCTTTCATTTGATAAATTGGCATTTATAATTCATATCCCACCATAAACCTTTTCCAATTGTTGAACCTCTTTTCTAGATCTGAGCATTTATTTTCAAATTGACCTGATTGAAAGAGCATTTATTTTCAAATTGACCCGAGTTCAAACCTGAAAAGATTTGCCTGTTAGCCTTCTTTTTGCAATGGGAGATCAAGATGTTACTATTTTTCTTTAGCAACTATTTTCTCAAGGGATAATTTCAGAAACCTCCCTTGAGGTTTCTGACAATTTCACTCTGCTCCCCTTAGGTTTAAAAAATTACACTTACCTCTCTTGGTATAGTAAAATACCTATAATACACTTCATTTGGTAGACAATTTTAAATTTAATACAATAAATTTACAAAACCCAAAAAAAAAAAAAAATTCTGTCTATTGTCTATTTTCATTCCTCTCTTTTTTAGTTAATATACCCTCTTTTTATTATCTTCAATTTTGTGGATATTAGCAAATTAAAATTATAAAATCAACAGAGGGGGCGGCAGATTATGTATGAAATTAGAAGAAAATGAAGAGACTTGCAGTGATAGAAAGATAAATAATGAAATTGATGATTGAAATAAGAAGAAGAACTAAAGATGTTGAATTTGTCATATTTTATTTGTTGTCAAGAAATTTTTTTATAAAATGTCAATAATTACATAAGGATTTCTTTCATTGGATTAGAAATTTATTATTATTATTTTATTTTAGAGGTAGAATTTATTTTCTATTTTTGAAATATTAATATGTTTAAGACCATAGAAGGGTTGTAATAGCGATTCAAAGTCAGGTTAATTTATATTGAAAGGTATTTGAGCATTGATATTTAATTTTGGGGTATAAAATTAGTTGTCAATGGGGTTTGTGCGTGTGTGTGTGTGTTTTTTTTTACGTGGCAAGTATTGATACTATACATGTAATTTGGCATCCTTTGGATGGCTATTTGGTTTTAAAACTTATGCTTGGATGGTTGTTAGGGATTGGATTTATTGATTTGTGCAAAGTGTGGAAGAAAATAATTGAGTATACTATATTTTTCTTAGTTTAAAGGGCAATTTAGGAATTTTGTGAGAAAATCTATATCGTTGGACCTATATTGTTACTAAACAGTAAAAGTAGGGGAGATATATGTAATTTTTAAAACTTGAGGGAAGCTCTCTGTAATTGTAAAAAAACCTCAGGGGAGGTTTGTGAAATTATCCCTTTTCTCAAACATATTTTACTGGCTAATACAATTACAATTTTTAATCAACCTTTTATATTCCCAGCAATCTCTTTGTTTGATGTGCATTATATTACGATGTGATATAGTAATTATTTCAAATAATCTCCTATCTAAACACACTCAACGCTGTTAGATTTGCATTCCATGAATGTAACAAAGTTGCTGTGTTTTTCTACAAATACATTTACAGCATGTTGGCACTCTATTTTGGATAGTAATTTCCCATACAACATTTTCGTAGAGGATGATAAGAGTGGGAAACAGTTCATATGGGAAGCTATACGCCTGTACCTTCTCTTTCAATACAGGAACCTTCTCTTTGAACACAAGCTTGCCTTTCTTCCCCCAAAAAAAAAAATAAAAAATCTTCAAAATAGGAAAACAAAAGAAAAGGGAATATTGACTAGATGGCATCTTAACCTTAATGGTAGATGATTCCTACGGCAACCAGACTTCGGACAGCCTACGTTAATAGCAGTTGTTCGAGTGCACCAATTACAAAGCCCCACGTTATTGGATAATGCAACGCGTCACCTAATCAAACGCTCGCACAAACTATTAAACTGAGAATAAATACACCCAATCTCTTCCGACCAATTTATAACCAAAGTCCACTAGGGTTTCCAAACAACCTGAAATGCTATCCATTTCTTAGGGCTTTCAAGTTTCGATCTTTTTTCCTCGTAATCTCCCTCTATATACCCAACTAAATAAATCAGCAGATTCAAATTTCGTTTAATTTCATCAAAGATTGAATCTGTTTTTCAATTTTTTTTTTCTGTTTAATTTAAGCTGGGAATTCTATTTTTTTGTTGATTTTTTTATCATACACAAATTATGCCTCCAAGAGCGGCGAAGAAATTGCCCCCGGGGCCGGGGTCAAAGAGGGGTGGAAGAGGCGGGAGAGGGGCCGGGAGGGCCCAAGCCAAAGCGCAAGAGCCCGTTGATGAACCTATCAAAGTAGAGGAGGTACGTGCCGTGGAATATAAAAGGTCACCGCCGCCACCTTTCACGGTGGCGGAGTCGAAGAAAGAGGCGAAGTTGGAGAAGGAGCCTGAGGTTAAATCAGTGGACAACGGAGTTGCTTCTCGGAGAAGTGAGTAATTTAACTCTCAATTTCTGCTATTTTTTCCTATGATTTGAACTCTCAGTAACTTTACCTGAATTATTCTGATAACTCGTATGATAAAATTTTGAAAAGCCCGAATATCTACAAAATTGCTTTTGCGGCTAATTATATAAGTCCGAGCTTTCTGTACTGAAGCTCATTGAATATCATTAGGTTTTTTCTTCCTGAAGCTAATTTTATATTTTCTGTTTATGTTTTGTTTTATTTTTGGGGTAGGCAAGAACGTGAATAGGTTGTATTTTGGGTATCTTCTCCAAGAGAATGTTGCTTTTTGTCAGTTGCGGAATGGAAAAATTGTTAGTTTCAATTCTGACTGTTAAAATTCAGTTATGTTGGATAATAAGTTATTGAGGCAATTAAAAGCATGAATTCTGACTATTTTTTATGGGTCTGCTGATTTGGGTCTCTTTTGACAAGTGGAAGTGTATCTTTTAATAGCTTTTAGGTATTTTTAGAGACGTTTCAATGCTTTTTTGTTTTTATTGGTTCGGATACAAATGAGGGAGGCGGTATGCGCAAGTGAAGTATTGGGTGAGAGTTGCGCTGCTCTAATTTATATCAGGACGAGGAAAAGTTCTCTGTTTTAACTTTTGATGGCTGGATGACGTCATGAAATATTTCTAGATGGTGCATATACATGTTTCTACCAATAGCAACTGATTCTAGCTTCATTGCATTATCATTATTGCTTTGTGAAATAATTCAATTCCAATTTTCATGTCAATTCTATTTGTGGTAACTTCTTTTCACTGTACTTCTATCTTCTATATGTTTGGTTTAAAGCTCCTGATGACTTACCCTAAGGATATGTTCTATTGGCGGAAAGAAGACCAGAATCCTCCATTTTTTTCTATTTCCCGATAAGGAACCAGTTGTAGCCAAAATGGAAACTACAAAAGGTTCTACTTGTGTCTACTGACAAGAAGGAAAAGAGTGTAAATTCTAGTTTTGGACATCTGTGCGCCTAGCTACTTGCTATCTTGTAAATATTACTGCTCTCCGGGATGTTCAATAAACCAGATTTTGTTGTATACCAGTGAAAAGTCTATTATAGGGGAGATACACTTTTCATCAAGCATGATATTGTTTCTTTCTGGATTTGATATGATGTGATCAACAAATCTCATTTTTAAGTTGGTTATGAATGGGAGGTAGAATTTATTGTGGTTTCATTCTGCTGACTGGCCTGGATAACTTCATCTCCTTTCTAACAGAAGATGACGATGTGAAAGAGTCTGGTGATGAGTTTGAAAGGGGTGAGAGGTTAGATTTGGAGGATAATGATCCTGAGTATGAGCCAGAAGAGTATGGCAGTGTTGACTATGATGAGAAGGAAATTGAGCAGGAGGATGCTCGAGAAGAATTGGATGAAATAGAAGAAGACCCTGTTGAGGAAGAGGCTGACATAGTTGAGGAGGAAATTGAAGATGTTCAAGAGGAGCTTGAGGGTGAGGAAGATGATGAGCATGATGTTGAGGAGCGTGCTGAGATGGTTGACAATGAAGAAGAAGAGGACCACCATGAGCTTGTCAAAGAAAGGCGCAAGAGAAAGGAGTTTGAGATTTTTGTTGGGGGTTTAGACAAGGATGCTACTGAGGATGATCTTAGGAAAGTCTTCAGTGAAGTTGGTGAGGTTACTGAAGTTAGGCTGATGATGAATCCTCAGACTAAGAAGAACAAGGGATTTGCCTTCCTCCGTTTTGCAACTGTAGGACAAGCTAAACGAGCTTGTTCAGAGCTCAAAAATCCAGTGGTATTTTTCTGATTCTTAGTTCTGAAGAAAACTCAATTTAGTTCATATGTTGAATTACATTTTTTGGCAACCCCAAATTCCAGGTGCATGGAAAGCAATGTGGTGTTACTCCAAGTCAAGACAGTGATACTCTATTCCTGGGTAATATTTGCAAAACGTGGACAAAGGAGGCTGTAAGTAGTTCAGGACAAATAAATGTTCCACAATGAAGTGTCAATCTTCGTGCTTTTAATTATTAAGATAAGATTTGTTCATATGTTGTCTTACTGATTTTAATGTGCTTCCAGTTGAAAGAGAAGTTAAAGCAGTATGGCATTGAAAACATTGAGGATCTTACATTGGTTGAGGACAGTAACAATGATGGACTGAATCGAGGCTTTGCTTTTCTTGAGTTTTCTTCTCGTTCTGATGCCATGGATGCTTTTAAACGTTTACAGAAGAGAGATGTTGTGTTTGGAGTTGATAGGCCTGCTAAGGTTTCTTTTGCAGATTCCTTCATTGACCCTGGTGATGAGATCATGGCTCAGGTAACAGACTCAGACCAACATTTCTACACCAACTGGAAGGATCTTGTACTAGGGTGGTTTCCTTTGATCCTTGTTTCTTTTTCTGTTCTTCTGGTGATCATTATGCGTGACAATGACATTTGGAGAGCTTTAGATATTGGATTTGACGGGATAATTTATTTTGTGGTGTTGAATTTTTTTTTTCTGCGTTGACATTTTTTTGCCCAAATATTTGCTAGGAAGGGTAGTGATGCATTTTGATTTGGTGGAGTTTAATCTGCAGATTTGGGTTTTATCTGCTTAGTTTGGGAGTAGTTTAGCTTCCCTTGAGGCTTCAAATACTAAAGTCAAAGCTGGATGGTTCGTGATTATTTTTTATGTTTCTGCATTCAGGTGAAAACGGTTTTTGTGGATGGGATTCCCTCTTCTTGGGATGAGGATCAAGTACGTAAACTTCTGAAGACCTATGGTGATATTGAAAAGGTTGAGCTTGCACGCAACATGCCATCGGCCAAAAGAAAGGATTTTGGATTTGTCACGTTTACCACCCATGATGCTGCAGTTACATGTGCCAAAAGCATCAATAACGAAGAGCTGGGTGAAGGAGATAGCAAGGTGGGTTCTTCATTTCTTTGGGTTCTTTTTGTTGTTTTCAAGCTGCTTTACCAAATTATGCTCTTTCAGGCAAAAGTTAGGGCCAGATTGTCTAGGCCACTTCAGAGGGGCAAAGGAAAACATATTGCTCGTGGGGACTATCGACCTGGCCGTGGGCCTGTTCGGGCTGTAAGGGGTCCATGGAGCCGTCCAGTTCCACATGCTATCCCTGTTCGTGGAACAAGAGGTGTTCCACCACGTATGCCACCTGTTGTGGATCGTGGATTTAGAAGGCCTGCTGGTTTCAGAGATAGACGCCCAGTTATGGACATTCCACCACCTAGGGCCAGAGCTGTGGCTCCCCCTCCAAGGTCCTATGAGAGGAGACCACCTGGTATGCAGATATGCACGCTTCTATATTATATTCAAAGTTGCTGTGTTGGTATATTATCATTATTGACATTTGCACCTGCCCCAGTTGAACCATATCCTAAGAGTAGCTTGAAAAGGGATTATGGTCGCCGTGAAGAGCTTCCACCAAGGAGTAGAGCAGCTGCAGAGTATAGTTCTAGAGTTCCTGCTGACAGGCGTGCATCATATAGGGAAGACTATTCATCTCGTGGATCTGGCTACCCTGATCTGTCTAGAGTTCCTTCTCGTCCAGTGCCAAGAAGGGATTATGTTGATGATGGTTATGGGCAAAGATATGATAGGCCACCTCCAGCCTACCGTGAAAGCCGTGGCCGGGAATACGATTCAATGCCTGGGTCAAAGCGTCCATACAGTGCCTTGGTAGTTAATTCTTTTGGGCTGTTTGATATTTGATCTGGTGTTTGTTTTTTCCCTGTTCATGACTTTGGTAAGGCTGCAAGATCTAAGTTGACTTTGTTATACATGCAAGGATGACGTACCTCCACGCTATGTGGAGGCAGGGGTACGCCAATCTCGTGCTCGTTTGGATTATGATCTTAGTGGCAGTGGCAGTGCTTCTCAATATGGGGATGCTTATGGTGATAGGTAATATTTTCTTAAACATCAAGTAATTTGCTTTCCTTTATCCAACTGGAGTAATTTGCCTTTTTTTTTTTCCATGGAGTAACTTGCCAGTGAGATTTGGGAAGTTATTGATTTAATTTCAACATCTATTAATTGATTTCAGACTTGGGAGGTCCAGTGTAGGATATGGTGGTAGCCGAAGTTCCATGTCCAGTCAAGATTCCCATGGGCTTTATGGTGGCCGCCAGGCCATGGGATATGGTGGAGGTTTGACCTAGTTTTGCTATACATTGATATATTGCAAAATTGGCCTTCAGTTTTTAGTCTGCATTCATATGACACACATGATTGATTCTGAATCCATTTGCTCTATGAATTCATAACTGTACAAGATGAAACTTTTTTATGATGTCTTGGCATTTGGTGTCATGGTTTGCAGGCTCCTATAGTGGTAGTGATGTTAGTGGGATGTACTCATCAGGCTTTAGTGGTGATTACATGCCTCGTGGTAGTGACGTAAGTTTTTTGGCTTCTCTTTTACGGTGACTTCCTTTTTCTATGATGCTTATTTGGAGCGGTCAGGCATGCTTACCCTCTTTGTCATCTTTTTTTTTTGGCCCCATTTCTGTGAACTGCAGGTTGGTGGAAGCTCATATTCTTCACTCTATTCTGGTCGTGGCATGGGTGGTAGTAGTTATATGGGAAGTGGTGGTTCTGGATCTTACTATTGAGGTATGTGATTTTGTTGCTTCACGAGTCATGGCTTTATATTTATAAGATATTTATAAGTGTCAACTAAGCTAGATAGGATTAAGCTGTCTGCCCCTGGATTCCCATTCATTTTAGTTGTGGTAAAGGGAAGTGATGAGTTTTAAGTTATGTTTATGGTGCATAAGAGCTATCTGTGAAGGAGCATCTTGGTTACTCGTCAACTTGTATGTACAGATCTGATTTGACAAAGAGGCTAGGATTTTGTGGAACTCTGAAACTCATTTTGATCCCATCAGTTTGAGATGTGAAGCCTTTTCGTGGCTGGAGGAGAAGAGAATTGTACAAGTTAATCTGAATGGGACTGTATTGCTCCAACTATACTTAGGCAGTTTGGATATTCCATCGTCTCGTTCATTTCTGCTGTATGGAAATTTGCAAGAGATTGAGAAGAAGAGACAAAAATTAGTGTTTTCAAAGTATATTTCATAAAGGAAATCCCCCTGTAAGATATGACCAAATTTACAGAGCGAGTAGGCCCTCTCTAGTATTTGTTTCCATTGACAGCTGGTTTAGTTCGAAAGGTGGGGTTGCTTTACATGTGGTTACAGACGGTACTTATTTTCCAATGCAGTATTTGCAGATTAAAGTATCTCAAAGCACCATCCAGATTGAAATTGATAAATTGTTTCTCAGGTTCAGCCCTCAAAGCAATATGATAATCATTGCAGAGATTTGAGTACTTAAAATTTTCAGTATCGTTGTGTGCTAATTAAGCAACACGGATGGATCTTTTAGTAACTTGTGTATTTTTTGTACTTGTCTTCTTGAGCATGGGAGTTTAAGATGGCATGCGAGTATGAACTTCAGCCTGAAATTAGCACATGCTAGGAAACAGTGTCCAGTTTATTAATAAAATATTAGGCTTTGTGTGCCCATCTTAGGTTTCTGCAAGATGGACATTTTCTTTAAGGACGAATTCAGGTGAACTTGATACAGAGGGTTCTTCTCAAAGGATTTTGTTATTTCAAAAGTTGATTGATTTTAGCTTTCTTAGACATATTTTTTAGTGAAGGCAACCTTTTGGAAGAGTGCAAGCTGGGAACTTGGTCTATTACTTGTCTTGGGTGCCTCTTGCTTGCTAGCATGGTTTTATCTCCACGGGACTACGATCATTGCTAGAGTTACAAGTCCAATTTTAAGCTGTCATTTACTGTTCTGTTTTCCTTTGATAGCGGTTTTACTGATGGTTGCTGAGAGGGGGTTGGGTTGGAATTTATTTGATTTTTTTTTGATGAATCACAAGGATGGTTATAGTTCCCCTTGCAAAAGTACACGAGGCCATGGAACATTAGTATTCAACTTCACATACAGCAAAGCGATGGGGTTATTGTAAGTTATGTAGAGCAATGTAAATTGTTTGAAAGTTAATGGGTGATAGTAATGCAGTTATCGAGGAATTTTTTGCATTCCCTTTTGGCGTCAGTAATCAAGTTGAGCGCCCTGTTGTGGTCATCCCCTTAAAGCTTTGCTCGTCTGGCAGATCATTTTCTCCCCTTTAGAAATACTAACTTAGCAATGTGTGTAGAAAATGCAAAATGCTCCTCAATGTCTTTCAATATTTCAGTTTTTCACGTCAGATGTTAAATGGTTCGTACTCAAGACACTCAACGAGGATTGTCGATAATAACCAGCGAGTGCACTTGGCTTGCGAATTAATATTGAAGCCTGAAGAATTCAGGCAACCCTTATTTTGATATGGTCAAGCAATATTTTACCTTAAAATTACGCAATATCTCTTTTCTACTTTAGGGATGTTAGATGTAGTTTTGGTACTCTTTATCTTTATGATATGTAACCCGATAATATATTTCGGCTATTATAGAATCTCATTTTCACTTCTCTGCGTGTTGCCTTTTCATTTATTCTCTACTGTCCTTACCAGGGCTTTCCTTTTAACAGAACTGAGGTTTAATATATCGATACTCTTAGGTGATTGGGTCTGCATGGTTTAGGTCTCTTTATCTGGTTAAAATTTTCTGCCACGTTCTTAAAGAGATTAGAATTTCTAATGAGGGCAATTTTTATGCTCTTTTGTGGTGATATGAAGCATTTTATTATTACACCACCACAGCAAATGTTCGTCCTTTTGTGAATTTTGATTTTCCATTTTTTGTTCGATCATCTAATCTATATATTTGGTATTGTTATCAGTCGAATTGACTATTCTTACTAGTTATCAGTCATGAAGAGCTAAAACATGTATATTCAGTAAAAAGTGATGGATGGCTTATGATTGGCTTCCTTGGTCTCTCTATACTCGCCATCTGCCATTGCTTAACTAGATGCTACTCTTTCTTGATGACAATCCAACGGCCTTTTGTTTTCGTCCTAGTTTGTGGCTGTATCAACCAACTGAATTGTATTTGCATTTTAACCAGCGGGAAGTAGAATTTCAATGTTTATTGGGCTATGGGTAAATAAAATGACTTGAAACGAACGACCGTAAATTTCTCTTAGAATCCTAGTCCACAGCTTTATCTGAGCATTCAACGAGCAACTCGTAAGAAACCGGGTGGGTGCACGAACGACGACGTTGACAAGAGCTTTCACAAATAAATTTTTCAATTTTGTGCGTTTGGGCTAACGTTCGGCCAGCAGTTTTTTTTTCCTTTCCTTTTTTCTCCAATACGAGTAATAGTTTTCCAATGATTGCCCTGGGGGTGCACATGGGCAGATTGGCCGGCGACATTTCTGCCAATCGCGTGAAGCTGACTTTTCCAATTTGTGGACTTTTGACAATTGACGACGCATTAGTGTTCCATCCGTTGCAGTGGGACACTAGCCAAATGAAAGTGGTCAAAGTCTGGCAATCTTCTTGTAATTGATTCAATCAATTGTAACTGAAGGTTGTAATACAGCAATCAAGAAACAGAAGAAATAAACTGAAAAGCACTTGATGTCATGTGTTAAAGCGAAAAAACGGCAGCCCAAATAGTAGAAAAATTTTCCATTTAATTTGGATCCATCAATTTTTCAAAAATTAATTTTTTGAATATTATAAAATTTGTAAAAAGTAATCTAAAAGGTATTCTAAAAAGTAGTTTAAATTTTTTTAATGTTTAAAAAACTCTACTATTTTTAAATTTTCCAAAATATATAATAAAAATATTTCAAAATATACTCTAAAAATTCTACTACAGTAAAATTTTTCAAAAACACCTCCTAAAAACAGCTAATTTAGATGAACTGAGAGTTGAAAACTGTAGGGAGGGGTTTTTATTGCTTGTAGAAATTATGCAGTCTCTCAGTGCTTTGAATGATTAAACAATCACTGGTGCAAAATTATGTCGTGATGGGATGCAAACTCTCTTAAATTCTTGGCTCCTTCGGATGCGTGATGCACCTCTGGTGGTCGTGACTTCTGTGACCACCAACAGCTGATAAAACGTACATCATTTTCTTTTCCTGTTCTAAAGTTGAAAAATCATTGGAGGAGGCCGGAAATGAAAATAAAGAATCAAAGATGACAAAGGACTCTTTCCCTCCTTCAGAACAAATTATACAACAACAAATTCTCGCTGTGGTCCTTGTTGTGTAGTGTTGTGGTTTCGTTGGCTCGCCCATTGTCTTGCTGCGTGCAGACAATCTTTTGCCCCGATCATCGGCAAATGGCTAGGGACATGTCTTGCAAAGTCCTGACATTGTGAGTTGGCATTTTGGTTGTCTTTGTTGCAAGCGCGACATCGAATTCTGTGAGCCCTTAAGCTAAGCCGTCACACGACTCCAAGTATAGAGCCGCCCTTAAACCTTTTTTTTTTTTTTTGGGCTGTGGGGGTTGTGGAGGGGGGGGGGGGGGGGATGAAAAATTTAAGATTACGTGGTGATAAAGGATATAAACACAATTTGTTCAATCAATCCTCACACATTGACAAAGAATTATATGGTTCACGGAATATGCAACGTACCTTTTGAATCGAGGAAAAATGGAAAATAGTCCTTTTTAAAAAAAAAGAGCTAGTATTTAAATAATATGAATCCTTTTAGCATAAAAGAACATTTATTTACTTGGTGCAACCGTTCACACTGAGAGTCAACCCCTCAATTAGGGCTGTAATCGAATCGAGTCGAACTCGAGTATCGCCATACTCGAGCTCAACTCGACATACAAGAAAGGTGCTTGAGCTCGAGCGAGTAGTATTATTGGAGCTCGAGCTCGAAGCTTGCTCGCAATACTCGAGTTCGGCTCACATGGGCTCGAGTCAATCGAGCCTTATCGAGCTCGGTCGAGTTTGAGTTACTAAATTTTCATTTTCTTGATAATTTTTGTGCGAAAAGATATTATTGCCCTTTTAAAATTTTTATACAATTCAACAACTCTTTTGGGTATAAGAGTAATTTTATAATAATAATAATATATTAAATAATTAAAATTAAAAGGCTCGATAAGGCTTAACGAGTCTTCGAGCATCGCTTTTGGATGCTCGAACTCGACTCGTTTAGCTTATCGAGCTGTTCGAATTCGGTCAACCTGAACTCGAGTCAAGCTTTTGACCGAGTTCGCGAGCCGCTCGGTTTGATTAGATCCCTACCTTCAATATCAACGGTGTTGTGAAATAGTCAAGAGAAAGAACAATTATACCTATTATAAGATGAGTATACCAGTCAGCATAACATCAACGGATCCGTGGCGCAATGGTAGCGCGTCTGACTCCAGATCAGAAGGTTGCGTGTTCGATTCACGTCGGGTTCAAAGCCTCGGTTTCCACCGGATCCTACCTTTTTGCCCTTTGAATGAACTCGGGCCTACATATCAATTGGTTTTTGACTCGTGCACAAAAGTTCAACAGCGTCAGCTATGCAACACACACATATATATATATTATTTTTTTGAGATTTAAACTGTAAACTAGACATAATAAGTCAAAAAACCAACAGAAAAAAGGAAAACAGAATTATAAACGGTACGGGGTTATAGTTATACTCGAATAAATCCCAACATGCATCAACAACTCAAAATGGCCATATACAGTGCCCTAACCTTTCAATTTGAAGACGTATATTGGTTGAAAGAATGGGTATATCATCTGTTGCCAATTAAACAGTGGATTAATACATTAACAATCTGGTGTACAAAAAAAAATTTCAAATTTAAAGTGAAATTAAATAACACGCATTCAAATGTAATAATGTATACGCTGTCAATATATACATAATAAATGCTTAAAAGAAAAAAGAATTGATATATTATCATCCAACAAAAGAAGCGGACAATGAGACATTGGTTTAGGGGTCAAAATCTTTTATTCTTTTCACATTTTATGTGAGTTAGTTTGAAATAATATTGAATTATGATTTCTACCATTTTGCAGGTTACTTTATAATATGTGTTTATTATTCTCACTGTTGTGGATCTTTGTAATCCTAAAAAAAATTAAAAACAAAAAGCAAAATCGCAACTTTCAACCTTTTTTTTAAAAAAATCTTGTTTTACTTTTAGAAATTGTCGGGACGTGAATTGGCTTGCCATTTTAATAAACAAAAGACTAACTTTTTTTTTTTATTTCCCATCTTTAAATACAAAGTATATTTGTTATTCTGTAGGTTGGTTTTGTATTGTTATTGAATCATAATTCTTACCACTTTTATGGGTTATTCTGCATTATAAGTTATTTATATTACTCTCACTATCGTGATTTTAATGTGATATAACAATTTCAAAAATAAAGCTTAGAATTAGGGGTCTAAATTAACCAAATTACTCGACTTGGGTTAGTGAGTAGCTTGATCAAAGACTCGATTTGAACTTGGCATTTATCGAATTCGAGTCGATTTCGAACCACTTAATAAGGTAATCGAGTCGATTTCAAGTAAAAAAAGAAAATCAAAACTTGAGTACTCGTTGAGCTTTATCGAGTAGTATATTTATAATATAATTTTAATTATTTATTAAAAAATTATGAAATTTATTTAAAAAGTTTACTTAAAACTCGATTGAGTTCAATTTGGTCGAATTCGGACTCGAGCTTGAATAAGACAAAGTTCGAGCTCAAGTTCTAATTCAAAAATTTTTACTCGAGTAAAATTCGAGCTTAACTCAACTTGATTGCAGCCCTGCTCAGAATATCAAGACGAATTTCATTCTGATTAGAACCTCAATAGCAAACCATGCACATTAACTAAACGTTACACTTTTTTTTTTTTTTTCCCTTTCTTTCTTTCTATTATTTACTAAACGTAACACACGAGTTAGGAATGTAGGAGGACCAAGTCATGACCAGTCACGTGATGTTCATGTGCTTCTCTTTCACAAAAATGGCAGAGCCATGCCCCACCCATCTTGTAACACCTCCCGCGGCCCTCCACATCCCCTCCCAGCCAAGCCCAACCCACACTCTACATTTTACATAATCAATCAAAAGGGCCGCAAAACGCCTTAAAACACTTCCCCCCACTAATGACCGCTGTAGCCATTCACGTTCGCGGTTGGGGCGGTGCGGTGGGCGCTTTAACTAAATTCCATCGCCATTGATTCAAACGACCCTTCCCCCCTCCCCGCCCACAATTCCAAGTTTCAAAAGCCAACGACAACGCCTCAGTCAAACTCATCGAACCTCCTCCTCCAACTCCTATTAACTCAAAAACCAACAAAAATTCTAACCAACCCCACAAAACGTCCCCCAAAATTTATACTCTGGGGTGCGCAGCCTTGCCACCCCTTACGCCCCCCTGGCGCACGTTAGCCTCCCCCACCACCCCTCCCTTAGCGGTGGCCTCATCTCATCTTTCTAGATCTCCAAGTCAGCCGCACAACCCCCCATCCCTCTCCTACCCCCCCTTCCTTTTATACCTAATCTCCTCTTTCACCAATAATTCATTATGTCACAACCACTTTTCTCCTCCTCCTCCCTCGGCCTCTCTCTTCCACCTTTTGCTATATTGCCCCCATGGCTACCTCGTCTCCGTCAGCCCAAGACCGCTCTACTCCCCCGCTTCTCGAGGGCCCACCGGCCGTGACCATCGCCACCGCTGCTGCTTCCCGCCGCCTCCCTCCGCCTTGCTGGTCCCACGACGAGACCGTAGCTCTCATAGATGCTTATAGAGATAAGTGGTATTCCCTCCGCCGTGGGAATCTCAGGGCCAACCACTGGCAGGAGGTCGCCGACGACGTCGCTTCTAGGTGCCCCATCGGCAACCCCAAAACCGCCGTTCAGTGCCGGCACAAGATGGAGAAGCTGAGGAAACGTTACCGTGCCGAGATCCAACGCGCCGCCCCCTACGGCGGATCTAAGAGCCACAGGTATTGCTCCGCCTGGGTCCACTTTAAACGCATGGACGCCATGGAAAAAGGTCCCAATTCCTCCGCCGCGGCGGAAGCCGATGAGGATGAAGAAGATGAGGAAGATTCACATGTTAAGCCCATTGGAGATATATATAACACCAATAGCTTGAATCATACGGGCAGTTATATCAATAATAATAGTAGTAATCGGAGTAGTTTTCATGGGGGTATGGTGAACGGGGGCACTGGGTTTCGAATTAGGATCCCGGGAAGGGGGAACGTGGGGCCTGCCGCGGCTGCCAAGGTATATAGTAGATTTGATGAGATGGGTGGGCAAAACCCTAACCCTAACGCTGGTGTAAATTATGGGTCTACTAAAGCTTTGAGAGATGGGTTTGGCGGGAGAGGTAATATCGGGAAAAGGGTTGTCGGAGGTGATGTGAAAACGGGAGACCCGTTAGCAGAAATGGTGTCGGCCATACGGGTTCTGGGAGATGGGTTCGTGAGGATGGAGAGGATGAAGATGGACATGACAAGGGAAGTGGAGGAAATGAGGATGGAGATGGAGATGAAGAGGACTGAAATGATTCTTGAGTCGCAACAGAGGATTGTGGAAGCATTTGCTAAGGCGATTTCGGAGAAGAAATTGAAAAAGGTGAAGAGAATGCAGAATCAAGAGGGTTAGATGCTGGGATGAAGATGGATTGGGTTGGTGAATTTTGTTGTTTTGATCAACGTTTTGGCGAAGTTCATGTTTAGTGAAAGTTGAGAACTTTGATTGTTTTGGGCAGCCTTGTGCTGTTGGGATGATGACTATTTGAGCTGGTTTCTATACTAAGTTTAGGAGGTTTTCATGCTTGTTTAGACCAAGGACTTCTAATTTTTCTTGTTACGTTAAGTAGGACTTGGGATAGTGGTAGGTTGATCTTTACGTTGGTGTAGCTTCTTAGTTAAATGGCTACCTTTTAATGTAATGTACTAGTTATATCGTCACTGAATGTATGAGGGCAGACTCAATTGTTTGCTTTTTTCTTCTGTGTTTGCTTACGCTGCCAATTGTATTAAGGCCATTGTCTTTGAGCTTGAAATATTGGCTGTGATGCTGTTAGAAACGAAATGCTGGTGTGCCTTGATTATGTTAGATTATTGATAAGCTGATGCCATTGGTAGAAAAGCACTGGAAAGTTTGTAGAGATATTGCATCAGTATGGAGTGGAAGCTGTTTATGTCATCGCAAGATTTTTTGTCTGAGCTTTGGAAAGATCACGTGGCTTTCAGACGAAGCTGTACATATCTATAGATGTGGTGGTTATTGGTTACCTGAATATTCTTGCCTGTGTGAAGATTGGCAATAGCTGAAGAGTTAACGAGTTTGATGGTGAATTATACATATTTAAATCTAAGATGTTGGAGTTTACATGTTGATTTATTTTGATTGAATTGGTTGTGTTTGGGGTCTAGTTAAGTATCTAATCCTTTAGTTTGCTAGATGCAAGTTGATGCATCTGTTTATGAGGCCGAGTCATCATGCCAATGCATTTAACCTGTTGGATGTTACTTTGATAACAGAGAAGACTATGGTGGAAGGGTTGGAAAAATGTGATTTCATCTTGTTTGAGTGTTGGTTTCTATGGATCTGATACTTGAGTTGCTCCTTACTCTTAATTTTATCGTGTGCCTTTTCTCACTCTCTTTCACCGTGCACACAAACTCACTGGTACTTTTGGCTGTAAAATACTGGCATCATAATGTTGTCGTAAGGGAGTTTGGGCAATCTGATATGCAGATAGTTTTATTTTGTTAGGACCGTTGAATATGCACATAGATAAATGTTATTTCTTGATAGTTAGTAAATGTTATGATGGTTTTGCAAAGTTTGATGAACCCAATAATATTTCTGGTTGGTGGCAAAGGGGATTTGCGTGCTGCAAGCCAACACTGTTTAATTTTATTGTTAATGCTGGACATGATAACATCCTTTAGAGCTGCGAGTCATATTGCTTTTTGAATCTGTTCCAAGTTGAACAGTGGGCTTTTTTCATGATGAACATGAACCTGGAGAACTTTGTGGTGCTGCCTACCTTGTTATTTTCTGATGCTCAACTAGTGTTTCATCAGGTATTGCTCTTGCAATTTCATTTCCTTCTTTGCATGTGGCCAGCCCACCTGGGAAGAAGTCACTGGCTATTGCCTATTGGGGGTATGGATGTTGTTTCAAATTTTAATCATCTTAACATCCTAGATCTGCATTCCCAAGTCTGAGTCTTACAGGATTTAAGGGACAATTCCTCACATCATTTGGGAGGTTACTTCGTTGAAGCATTGGTACTTTGGCATCTTGTACAGTTTCTTGTTGATGGACAAATCGTATTGTTTAATGTGCAAAAGAAAGCTTGAACAAAAATTTTTTTTTGGAGGGGTGGGGGTGGTGTTGCTTGGAAAGTGGAAACAACTCTTGAAGTTTCCACTCATGCTTTAAGGTAATTGAATACTACTATCTTGTGCACTTCGAATGCATTGGACAGGTTTGTAAGTTGGTGTTTACCTGGGTCCTCTATGTGGTTGAGCACTTGAGCCTAGAGCCAATGAAATCACTCAAGTCATTAAGCATTAAGAGTGCTGACAATTATGCTACAAATGCTGGGTCGTTTTGCCCTGTGCCCTGTAATTTTTTTTTGTGTTGCTTGTCCATCATCACCGATCAAAATTAACACTCGGTGTTTTAGAAATGGAAATGTTGATTGAGGAATATTGGATGAACTGGTAGAGATTACTGATAAACTGACGAGACTGAAATAGATAGAAAACTGTTATGATGGTGTATAATTTTTGACTGATAAATCGATTGTTAGAGGAGGTTTTTTGCGATTTAATGAAAGTTTGGTAAGTTAAATAGGTAATATATAAGTTTCTTAATGAATGTTAATTGGATAGTTGGCATCAACTTTGACAACTGGCCTTGGGTTATCGGGTTGGTTGAGTGTGATTGGTCACTGAGGAACTGGTAAAAAATTCTGTAACTTGCTCAATGACCATAAAATTTGCCGTGGGTGAAGTGCTGCTCTCTGCCCCTTCTAAATCCACTGGGCAAGAGCAAGGCTAGGAGTGGTCGCGGGTCGGATACCCGTCCCATTCACCATTTGACTGACTCGATTCGCACTTTGCAGGTCAGCCATTTTCTGATTCTTATCCGTTCCGTTGATATCCGATTACTGGGTACCCGCTGAGATAGGGTCGGGTTAGTGGTGGGTACCCGTCCCGTCCCATTTATCATTTAATTTTTTTAAAACAATGATTTATACTAATTTAATTTTATATTTTACACATTCATCTAAGATTTAATAAATTTTTTTTTCTTAAAAAAGGTTTTCCACCAAGAAACAAGTATGTGAAGCGAATATAAGATAAAGGAAAAAAAATTAAAAGAATTCAAAATCAATAAAGTTTGAAATAACTAGCACAATTTTTAATATATATGTTCCACATTAATTAAACTTTTTTCTATAAAATATAAGATCATGATCTCTACAAATGAATCTTGTAAATAAACTATAGTCTTCCATATTTGTAATGCAATTTGTTCAATAAAATTACTTATTTAGTTCTAACTTATAATTTTATAGTGTGTGTATAAAAATAAAAATAAAAATAAAAATATATATGCGGGGCAGATCAGGTATCCGTGGGTTTTTAATTATGTGACCCTAACCCGCCCCACATCTTAGCGGATACCCGACCCTCTTTTGACCCGATCAAATAATAAAAATCGGATATCTTAATTTTCGGATCGGATTAGATCGGATATGTCGGATTTTCGGATTAGCGGATAATTTTGCCCACCCCTAGGCAAGACCACTATATTCTTAGGCTAACTTTTCCTGTACATACTTTTCTTTAGGTTTTTCACTAGGATTATAGAAGCTATTCTTTAGCATCTGGTATAGAGATTGTCATTTTGGCACCTAAAACCACTAGTACTGGAATAGTACTTTCATGGAGCTGCATTAGCTTTCGACAATTTGACTAGAATTATAAAAGCACTCTTTTGGAGTTATGGAAAAAATTTTTTTGGGTAAAATAAAATCCCACTATGATAACGTCAAAAGACACAAAACTCTCCAATTTTTTTTTTATTTATTAAATCCCCACATAACCAATGTATATTTTTAACTAAGGAGAGGAGATGAAGAGAGGAGGAGGGGCAGGAAAGAGGAGAGAGGAAAGGTAGAAATGGGGAGGAGGAGGAGGGAGGGTGAAGTGGGGAGGGGTGGTGGGGGGGGGAGAGAAAAGAAAGGGGTGGTGACTGGTGGCAAGAGAGGAAGGAGAAGGAAGAGGGAGGTGGTGGTATTGGTGTATTACTGGTGATTGCGTGGCAACAGAGGAGGAAGAAAAACGAAAGAGAAAAATAGGAAAGAAAAGGAAAAGAAAAAAACTAAGAAAAGAGGGATGGTGTTGTAAAGGAGGGAAGAGGCAAGAAATGATTTTTTTTTAATAAAAAAGAAAGAAATATAAAAATATAAAATGAATTATAATTTTGTCAATAAAGAAGAATATGACCTGCTACATTACTGGTAGTAGGTTAGAAATCACTTTTTCACTTTAATTAACAATATAAGGTGGTTATACGAGGGATTTTTAAAAAATGGGGAGGTTTCGTATCTTTTGGCGATCCATACCACAACGGAACTCTATGTATTTTACCCTTTGGGTAAAATACACGGAACCCCCTTATGATTTCGCGAAAAGACACATTACCCCCCTATCGTTTAGAAACCTACACATAAACATCCTAAACTTCATAACTAAAGTGAAAATTGACCTATAACCGACTGAGTTACCGGTAACCTGATCGATTCAGAGTTAGAAGAGGCGGAGAAAGGCCGAAAACGAAAGAGATGGAGGGTGGTTCCAATAGTAATCCAAGTTCTGCGGCGTGGTTAGCACCTCAGCTTCCCACTGACCAAAAAATCAGACGCATGAAACTCTATTGGCGTGCTGCTTTAATTTTCTTTCTGCTTGTCGAGCAGTCTCACTTCATTCATGCATGGGCGTTCCACAACAGATGACTAGGAAATCCACAGGTTCGAGAGAATGGTCCAGCAAACTGACGAAGTCCTATTT
This sequence comes from Coffea eugenioides, assembly GCF_003713205.1. Lineage (NCBI taxonomy): Eukaryota > Viridiplantae > Streptophyta > Magnoliopsida > Gentianales > Rubiaceae > Coffea > Coffea eugenioides. Next base: position 27,141,819 of record NC_040036.1, on the reverse strand, counting down.
CTCAGCAGCAACATCCGCTGCAACAAGTTACGAAAGCTTTCCTTCTGCTCACTTTGACCTCTGTCTCTGCTAGTACCTACTTTCCATAGTTATTGGTCGAGTAATCTGCCTTCCTCTCAGTTGTTGAGTGAGTACCAGAATCTTAGCTACGGTTTTTCTGGTTGAGATGGAATCTCTCTTTTAAGATCTTTCCAACTACCTGGTTTGAGTTCACAGCTTCACCCCCCAAACCTTTGGTTAAGTTAGCATCTGCTTAATTTCTCTTTCTCCTCTCTTTCGAGGCTTAGCGGCGCTTGATAAGTTCTTAGTTACATCTGTCACTAGTTGTTTACTTACTTTCGTAGTTCACTAGATGGCAAGGTTTAGTTCCTTTCAGCTATCACAGGTTTACTTACTGACTTATGTCACAAAGCTAAGACGCCTATGAAAAGAATCGACTTATAATGGAGGGTTACACCGAGGGGGAAGAGAGCTACTTCAGAAGAGTTCGTCGATAGGGCAACTCCTTAGAGGACCAAACTCTCATAGCATCTTTCGCCTGTAACCTCAGACTTTCTGCTTCCATCTGCATCTTCCTTCGGTTGCCTGTGTGGCAGAAATCATTCCTCGCAGTCCAGGCATGATGAACTACCTGCTGAAATGTAAATTGCCAGCCTTCACTCTCATGCTTCCCTATCTGAGCTCCTCCAATATTCTAGTCCACCCAGCTTTCTAGTTCTTTTGCTTTCAATTCTGACCATTTACAGGGATCTACTACCTTCGGCTGCTTTTTGGCCCCAGAAGGTTGGAGGAAAGGGAGGTGGGGATATTGGCAGTGGGGGAATGGTTGCCAATGTTCTGTTTGATTTAATGATAGGACGTCACATTGTGTTGACACTTAAATGTTGAATGATCAAGGCAGCATAATCCCACGCCGTTTTCAACTCAGATTCACGATCTTACCGATAACTCAAAAATAAGTAGCGCGAGCGCAAGAATACGTACGCACTTTAGTTAAAAAGTCGGTAAAAAGTCAATGATCAGGTCAGCACCCACCCACTATGCCGTATTCCACCTACAGCCAGTAACTCAGCCGGTTAAAAAGTCAATTTCCACTTTAGTTATAAAGTTTAGGGTATTTATGTGTAGGTTTCTAAACGATAGGGGGGTAAGGTGTCTTTTCGCGAAACCATAAGGGGGTTCCGTGTATTTTACCCTTTACCCTTTCTTTGACATTTTTGGTTGTCAAGACTGAGGATGTAACTTTATCAGCTAGCAGAGGCAAATGTCTTCAACTACAGTCTAGAGGTCTTATTCAATTCAAGTGTGTGAAACGGATTGGATTGCTGAATTATTTTACATTATATTTCCCTTTTATCATAAATATATTTTTTAATCCATCTTTTTATATTTTTAATTATCTTTTTATTTTACATACATCACATCACAAAAAAATGCTATAATAATTATTTCAAATAATACTATATCCAAACACATACATTGCTTTTATCATATTGCTTAAAAGAGGAACATTGACCCAGAGCAGGGGTTGGGATCGGATCACTTCTAAGTTATAGGCTACGAATCTTAGAAGTAATTGTCCACGTTTCATATGAGTATAAATGGATTACCCAATAATATCTATTTAATAAATAGATATTATTGGGTAACGCATCAAATCTAATTAACTCATTTAAAATTGTCTTCCCCCACCCATTTTTTTTTTCAAAATTTTCATTTTGTCATGATTTTAACTACTTTTGTTTCATTATTATTATTTGTTGGTTTTATCTTATCATTTTATTTTCTCTTAGTTTGTTAATTTGCTCATTTTTCAGTATTACCAATTTATGACAAGTTTTAGCCTTTTTCCTATTTTCCAAAATGAAATTTTAAATTTACACACGAAAAAATGATAGGGGTCAAAATTTTTTTTGGATTAAGTTTTTATATTAACTTTTATAGTACTTAGTTCAAAATTTTATATTCTTATTATTTAATTATTAAATAATATGTAATTTTGCGACATAGAGTACATATGAAAAATTTGATAATGATACTTATTGAGCATTATAAGTAAATTATTTAAAACTAACAATGAGTGCAAAGAGTGGTATAAATTAATAACTTAGTTTGCAAAAATAAATTTAAATGAGTTTACAAAAAGTTAAAATAAATGGGTTATAAATGAAAATTGGTTACCCAATTCATTTTTGACTTACTCATTTAGACCCATCTAATTAAATGGGTATAAATGAATTGACTCGCTTATACCCATTACCCATTTTAATTAACCCAAACCCGCCCAAATCACCTAATTTGACACCTCTACAGACAGTTTAATGAATTACAATCAGATGAAACTCTAACCTTCTTTGACATTTTTTTTTTGTGTGGCATCAATAACTTTTATATAAACTAATTTATTCTAATCTATAGAGAGGGGAACCTAAAGAAAATATGTATAAGGAGATAGTAGGTATGAGAAGAACCAGACTAAACCAAAGGGATGTTCTACCATTTACTTTGAACTTTTGAAGTATTTTCATTATAGATGAGAGTCGAACCTTCGACCTACGATCCAGAAAGGAAATTAGTCCTTTTAATTTCCTTTTTGGTGGCCCTTATTCTTTTTTTTTTTTTTTTTTTTTGTCGAAACGATAGATGTCCTATAACCTAATCTAGCATAGTCTAAGGGGAAGGGGAGGGGGTTCGATGTGAGTACAGATTCCATCGATGAAGGTCAATTAAGACCGCCACAAATTGTGGCAAATTTGTGGGAGGCAGGGATTGATCCCCTGACCTCCAGCATCACCTTTAATGGTGATGACCACTGGACCAAATGGCCAGTGGTGGTGGCCCTTATTCAAACCTAGTGGTTTCTAGTCTTCTATGACCACTTAACCTGATTTCATCTATGATACAACTTCTTGTCTTCTAGCTCCATTTTCAAGGTCAACGCAAAAGGATTAGTTATTTTATCCTTTTGACTTGCATAACAAAAAGAATGATAGGGACACAAATGTTTCAGTATTTCCTCCAGAATTTTCCAAGAACGAAGAGCTAAAACTAAATAATGAAACCTGAATCATTCAAGGCCCCTGTTGCAAGATTACCTAAAGAGGATGGATAGGAGGCTCATAGAAGCTGCGCTGACAGGAAATGTTCAAGACTTGCAAAATCTCATAAAAGAGAATCCCCTCCTACTCAGGTCAGCTCCATTGGCAGTTTCTGAGACTCCGTTGCACATAGCTTGCATAGGAGGCCACATTGATTATGTGAAAGAGGTTTTACATTTAAGGCCGGAGTTTGCTGAAGAGCTCAACCAGGATGGATTTAGCCCCTTGCATATTGCATCAGGTAATGGGGACATACAAATTGTGAAAGAGCTTTTGCAGGTAAATTGCTTTCTGTGCCTGATCAAGGGAAGAGAGAGGCGAATCCCGCTTCATTATGCTGCGATTAAAGGCAGGATTCATGTCATCCACGAACTGCTTTCTGCTTGTGCCGAGTCAGTTGGGTATGTGACTGGACGAGGTGAGACAATCCTTCATTTGGCTTTAAAGAACAACCAATTCGAGGCCTTTGAATTCTTGGTACAGTACCTGATACGGTCAAACAATCGGGAGATCTTGAATAAGAAGGACCATCAGGGTGAGTCCATTTTGCATCTTGCTGTCTCGAGAAAGCAGTATGAGGTGAGTCGCAAACGTGTTGAATATTGGTTCACTGTCTCGTGATGTTTTAAAGTTCAGTTACTGAAATTACACTACGTTAGCAGGTAATCGATTTCATGCTCGACAAAAATGTTTTTCATGAGGGCAGAGTTGAGGTCAACTCGTTGAACAAGAGGGGTTTTACGCCTATTGATAGCTTACTATCTGAAGGGGGCGATAGAGAAATAGAGGAAATGCTTAAAGCAGCTGGGGCTAGAATGGCAGCAGACTTGCAGTCACCTCAAAATGGAGCATCATCTGATAATTTGGTCGTCACAACTCAGAGTCCATCACCTTTCCAGTCAAGGAGAGTGCGCGCTCAATCTCCCTCAGCGAAGTTGCTAAACTATTTCAAGTTTGACAAGCTTAGAGATTCTCCAAATGAAGTGCGAAACACATTGCTTGTGTTAGCTGTGTTAATTGCAACAGCAACATATCAAGCTGTGCTTAGTCCACCCGGTGGCGTTTGGCAAGACGACTCTTTGCCTAGTCAAGGTACAGGCACAAACGCCACATCCACCAAACCCCACAAAGCTGGAGAAGCAGTAATGGGCACTCACCGCAAGACTTCTTATGGTCTTTTTCTGATTTTTAATTCAATTGGATTTTTTATGTCCACTTTCATGATAAACGTTCTCACTGCTGGATTTCCCTTAAGAATGGAGTTGCAACTCTCTCTTTTGGCGCTTATGGCAACTTATGATACTTCCATGGCTGCAATATCACCAGATGAGGACATCACTTTGTGGTTCACCATTCTATCCGCAGTTCTGCCGGTGTTGATACCTATAGTAACCAAGATAATGAGGGATCATTGCAAGTTACAAAAGTTCAGACTACCATCAGTTCTGATGGAAGTTCTCCAGTTCTGATGATGTTTTTCAGCATGTATGTAGCTACTTTCTTAATCGCTGTTCTGTATTTCTTTTGTTGGTTCATTAGGATAATCATGTCAATTTATTGTGAGTTTAATCTCATTTTACCATATATTAATCTCTCTCTCTCAATTTCTGAATTTTCTTTCGTGTCCTTAAGGAGCTAACCTTTTGCTAGGCCGCTAGCAACCTGGAAATGGAATGTGTACAGTTCGATCCAGTCTGAGAACAAATTTGTTCTCTTAGTGTGAAATAGCTCAGTGCTCACAACAATCTCCCTTTTAGAACCAAGGAACCAGTTTCATGCTTTAGATTCATTTGCTCAATCTCTTCCTAGTTTTGTTTCTCATTTAGTTATCTCTTGTTGTTTAATTAGCTATTCTCAGGCAGACAATACGTTTTCAGCTTTCGGTAATTGAGCTACTTTTTATTGAAGATAGTGTCATTAAAGAGAGAGCACTGGTTGATGCCACAAATATAAATTGTTTTACAGGAAATCCGTTCTCTATCTAAATTCTAATCATTTCATTATAGCTTTTTGTGCAGAAATAAATTCTGCTATTTTGTACCAGCCTACCAGGTGAATAATCATGTTCCTGACACGTTTCTCTCTTTTAAAATTCAAAAATTCGTGTGGACCAGATTTGAATGGTTTTCATGAACTTGGCAAAGATGTATCAACCTGTTCATTGCATTTCCTTCCACCTTCATCACATTATTATTTTTATTTTTAAATGAGTTTTTTGTTTTAAACAACACTCGATCTGTATCATCTGAGTACACCTATTAATAATTATTATCCTCTTTTTTATTTATACACTTTTCTTAATTGACTTTACTTTTTCAAAAATATTTATCACTTACCGACCGTGTATTTTAAGGATCATCTAATGAGTACCACAAATCTTTTTGAATTTTCTTGGGCTGGTAAAAACTGGCTTACGGGTTAACTAATAATTTTATCAACGGCGGGTGAGACTGAGAGGGCGTTGGACTGGGGGAATTGAGATTATTCAAAGTTGGAGGGGAAAACGCAACAAAAGAAAAGGAGGGCGGCTTCAAGAAAACCAATGCGCAATACCCACGTATACGCTGGGATTGATACGGCAAGAATTTTAGAATATGCGACAAAGACCAAGACCAGCTCTTCAACCGGGTTATTCTTGCCAATTTCCACTTAACAACCGCGGGAGTTGGTAGACGCAAATTACTACGTTTTTGAATGTGATTGAATTACTGGTTCCTAAACCCAAATTTTCTAAATGAAACTATTCCAAGGTAGACTATGCAAGTACACATATCTTGTTCAATGAGGCAATGATGCAACTGTGTGCATGACCTTCGGCCAAAAATTCTGCCCGTGAGTTTATTAGTTCTTGTCAGAAAGTGATATCCTCTAGAATGGAGAGCACAAAATTGGTTATTGAAGCTGCTCGAGAGGGAGATACTGAGATACTAAACAAACTGCTTCAAGAAAATCCATCCCTTCTTGATGATGTTGCATTTGGTAATCCTCCGGAGTCTGTTCTACATGTTGCAATTAAAGGTGGACATGTTAGATTTGTGATTGAGCTTATAAAGCACAACAAGAAGCTGGCTAGAGAATTTGACAGAGGTGGTTTTCGGCCTCTAGATGTAGCTGCAATCATGGGGGACGTCGAAATGGTGAAACAAATTCTGAGGTTGGATCCTGGATTATGTCTTCTCAAAGGAAAAGGCCAAAGAACAGCTCTCCACTATGCTGCTAGTAAAGGGAAAGTTGAGGTTATAGATGAATTACTTTCCACCCGCCCTGATTGCCTTAAAGATGTCACATTTAGTCAGGAAACTGCACTTCACCTGGCTCTAAAATGCTACCAATTTGAAGCATTTAAAGTTTTAGTCAAGTGGCTTGAGATTAACAAACTGCAATCAATCATAAATTGGCCTGATTTCAATGGAAACACTGTTTTGCATATTGCTGCTTCAACGAAGCAACACGAGGTATACTTAGACCTATATGTAGTCATTTTACTTCTGCGATCTTTAACTAATTCAAGTCCTGTAGGCTTCTACTATACCTTTATACACAACCCTTTCAAGACTTCAATTGATTTTGATTCAATAAGAGGAGTTCAGTAGTGGAAACTTATGCTTTTACTGAAAAAATTTTCACATTTTTCAGTCCATAGAATTGCTACTCCTCTGCAAAGGCATCTGTGCAACCATCAAGGTGAATGCCAAGAACTTTAAGGGTGTGACAGCTGCTGATATTCTTGATATTGTGATGGAAAGACCCGATGATTTTCATTCAAGACAATTGATCTTACAACATGCAGGTGAGAATCATTCAATAAGTTCTGTTTCTCAGGCCAAACATCAACAAAATATAGCTGATCATCAGTCACAACCATCGAAGGACTGGTTCAACTACTTCAAATTCCAGATTCAAAGAGAATCCCCAAGCGATACGCGCAATGTACTATTAGTAGTTGCTGCCCTGATAGCTACAGTAACCTTTCAGGCGGGGATAACCCCTCCATCCAGCATCTCAGATATGTCTAACCAGCCAAATGATCAGAATCAAGCTGGTCCGCCACCAGCATCTATTTTACCTCCGTTCAGACAGCGTAATCCTGTAGCTGTTTCTGGTATTGCGGCGGCCTCCGCAATCTTTGGCTCACATGCTACTTCATACTTATTCTTGTTTTCGAATTCCTTGGGCCTCGCAGCATCGCTAAGCATCATAATTTATCTCACCAGAGGATTTCCATTCCAAAGAGAGCTTCTGATATGTGTATTTGCTATGATGTTTAGTTATGGCTTTTCAGCAAGTGGTATTCTCAAAGGACAGAAACAGGAAAAAGAGATGGCAGGCTATATCCTTCTAACAGTTGCCTTCTTGTTACCATTTCTAATCCGATGGCTACCAACCTGGGGTAAAATGGCTTGGAAGAAATGTGCTAGAAGAAGATTTTTCAAAGTAAACATCTTGCCTGTTGACAATTGATGCGATTGCTATGACAATTCTTTACAAAAAAAATACAAGATTGACTTGTGTAGGTGTGTTACCGTAAAGCTCCATAAATTTAAAAATTATGTGTGTCAAATAAGAGACGGTTGCGTGTGAAATTTACATTTTTTAATTTAATTTTCTTGACTTATCATGGACATAGTAGTAGCTATAAAGAAAAAAAACGATTCGTGTATCTACAGATATTTGGTCAAGGTATGCCTTTCTATTGTAATAGAGTGGCAAATGGGAGTAGATGTTAAATTATACGGGGGATTGTTATTGTCTTCTTGATGTGAAAAGCAAAACATCTCGGTTGGTATTTGATAAGAAGGGAAAATCAAAATTGCGAATAATTCCCTTATTAAGTTGTAGCTTCCACATGCTCGTATTTTGGGTGGAATACTTACCGATTTCATGGAATTTAAATGGAAACTCCTTTGAAACTGCAAGCTACACACCATGCCATGCAAATTTCATAGTGGAGAATGGCCATGCTCATTCTTTTCACGGGGCACGCCTAGTACTAGTCATTGTATGGTTTTAAGCAAAATTTTTTTAAGCAAAAATTACAAAAATAAAAATAAAAATCCTGCATTTGCTATGGAAAATGTATGGTTTTTCCAGTAATATCAAGACAATAAAATATTTGAAGCGAATAACGTGAACCAACGTGGTGCATACATTCATGTAAAACAAAAATTACACTTTCCAACATAAAGCATCTCAATTGGTGATAAAGTTTTTTTTTATGACACTTTCTTTAAAAATAGGTAAATATTTTTGCATTTTTTCCAAAAGAAGGTAGGAAAACAAAAATGCCAAACTTTTTTTTTGTGGGAAAATATTCCCCAAATAAGCCTAAAAACTAAGGTAAAAGTGTCAATTGGTTCCTTATGATATTGATTTTTAGGTGGTAAGGACGATGAGTGATAATTGTAGAGGTTTAGGAGGACGTATTAAGTGATATTGCGAAAAATTTCAAAGAAAGTAGTGACACATTAGCAATTATCTTTTGTATTGACACATTCTTAGCTTTGACTTACAACACAATATACTTGAAAAGCGTCGCAATTGGCTTACTTGGTAGAAGCAGTAAGCATGGATACATATCTATGCAGGTCGCCAAGAAAATTTTAAAGGCCAACTAAGTACTTTTAAAGTTATTGTTGGATGAAATATATGACACTAACTAAGAAATATTTAAGAATATGTAAACTAGAAATGTCACCAGGTGCTTAAGCTCCGAAAATGATGGAAATGGTTGTCCCCTCTTAAGACATGCGTACTTGTAAAACTTGGAGGAGATATTACTAAGGTTTGTTTCTATGACCCATTTTAGAAACACAAACCTTGTTGAAGACATCATGAACCGCAAAATATTTAAATCATCTACAAGTTTTAGAAAAAAAAAAAAAAGAGTACCTTAAATAAGTTACTGGTGGCAAAATGGTTAAATGGATGGTGAAGATAACACAAAAAAAAAAATGTTTTAGGTGTTTTAGACAAGCATCAATATGTTTCCGAAACAACTGCACTAACTACGATACAATTTTAGACATACCTAGAAAACACATTATACGTATGATATAATGTTACTTAAGTCTGAAGTCTTTTATGACTTTTCACATTAATCATATGTTGCAGGTTCTTTGGTCTTTGTTGGCTCCGTGTCTATTAGGCTTATATGAACCATATGCGAGCTATATTTTTGGACAGCACTAAGCTATTCAGCTAGCATATTTTTGACCGCTCAACTATTTTTTATTTTCAATTGGCCATTGTTGTGGGAAAAAAAAATGTGGATGCTAATAGTCATTTTGTCCAATTAATCGATAATCCAAATGGAATGTGTGCCATGTGCAATGCATCTGACAAAAGACATGGTTAAATTTGTCCTGTTCATTTTTTATCACCTTGTCTCCAAAACATGAGAAAATTATGTAGTTTTAGCGCTTTTCCTTTTTTTTTTTTTCCTTTTCAATTTTCACCTTCTTCCTCCTCATTGAGTTGGAACAATTGCTAGGCATGGCAACACCACAAAGGCCGCGTGCTGCCACCACCCACCATGCACCATGTTGGATGGTGGTTTGAGAATCGTCTTTTCCACAACGCGATTCCAACATCAAATTTGGCCAAAATTAAGTATTGCAGCTACCAAAAATGTTATGTCAAGGTGCTTCCTTCTCTAGATTTACTCAAATCAAGTTCAAAGACAAAACATTTATACCAAAAAGACCACAACAGATTATGATTTCAAACATAATAGACAGAAAATGACAGCCCAACCACATGAATTTTTCTTAAGCATTTCATTTCTTTTTTGTATCAATTAATTTGCTGGAGAATTTGATATTCTGCCAATAAAACTGCAAACGATGCATTCAGAAAGAGAAAGATGTGATGAATGTGACTTTTGCATCATTGAGAATAATCAGGAAAGGTTCATTGCTGATATTATGCGGCAATGCAATCCTTCAATTCTTTAGCAGATTTGGCAAGTATCATTATCATTACTATATAAAAAGTATGATGGATCTTGACAATAGAGAGTGTAAGTGTAAACATATTTTGATATTAGTTTTTGTTAGGCCTAAATTCCCCTCATGTCTTTTTATTAGAGTTATTGCATTTCAATCGTGACACTAATAAGAAAAATGAAAAGTTTCAATAAATTACATCTAAAAAATGTTAGTAATTAAAATTAAAAGCTATCCATTTACAACTATATTCAACAATCATTTTCTTTATCTCCAATTATTGTATGTGTTAAAATTATCTCCAATTATTATATTCTTGTGTGTGATAATTAAAGCTAACTGTATTTTATATACGTATTGGTTTAGAAGAAAACCCCGATTAATAAGAAGACAAAATGTTATAAACAGTTAATGAAAAAATAGAAGGTTAAATTGATGATTAAATTCACTATATTATGTCATATTTGCTAAGAAAACTTTAAAAAAAGAAAAGGTTTACAACTACTTAAATTGATAAAAATTTATTGTATGCAAATCATAATTTTTAGTATGTATTTTGCTCAGATTTTGTTGTATACACTGGTTTGATACAACATAGAAAATTTTCTCTCCTTATTGTTACAAAATATGCAACAATTTACTTTAGATATGATTATCTTCCTTCTTGAGAGTTCAATAAACCTTTAATTACTTTGTATATAATAAACGTTTTCTACAAGTAGCAATTGCTTAATTTTGTTTATTATACGGTTTCTTAGCCAATATTATACTAACAATTTAGTTTAAATATGATAATCTTCCATTTTCAGAGTTTTTATAACTGTAGAATGCATAATAAACTTTTAATTGCTTTGTACACAATAAACATTTTGTAAATTACCAATTGCTTAATTTTGTTCATTATATAGTTTTTTTGTTTATTTTATGCCAATAATCAAATTTGTGCACAGAAATTTAATATATTAAAGGTTTTATTATTATTTATACATTAAAATCATAGTTATTAAATCCGACCCGACCCAGTGGTTGAACCAATCAAATCGGTAGACTGGCCATGGAACCGGGCCGGTTTAACAATTGGATCGGAGTTGCACATGAGTCGCTTTGAACCGTTTGACCTGAACAATCGAACCTGTGACCCGCTAAACCCGACGAGTTTTGAAAATCTTTCTGAAATTACCTTTTACCCAATTTTATTAATTTGATCAGCTACACCAGCATGGGCATTGTTGTCTTTTTGATAATTAGATGAGAAAAATTGAAAAGGGATTTGGAAATTAGGGTTTCTTTCTTTTTTTGGTACTTAGATTTATCATTTATGTTTGTGTATAATATCAATAGGAATTCATGAACCACGGAACATATGTAGGTATGGCTTGTGTTTATGAACTATCAATATGAATAGGTTATGACTTGTTAGCATTTAAGAATTTTTGTACTTATAATATAATGTATATGTTTTTTTAATTATATTATATATTTTTTATTATATAGTGTGACCCGTTAATTGTCTTTAAAACCATTATTTTATATTGATAACGACCGAATGTATCCTCATTTATCAAAAATTCTCTAGAGATTTTATACGAATTTGTAGATATAACATTTCGTGAACTTTTTTTTTGTTTTTAAAATAATGGTTTATAAAGATAATTAATTAAAGAGGATAACAAATTAAATAAAAAATAGAAAATGTGAAAATGTTATATTTGTTAAAATAATTTTCACAAATAGCTTTTAATGTATAAAAATTTTTTATTTTATGATATTATAATTACGTGCAAAGTACGTGACCTATTTCTAGTTAAAAAAAAAAGAAGGAAAAGAACAACTTTAATTTGATACTTCAGTTGCTCTTCATATTCTTAATTCTCTCATATGCCTTTTCTCACTCTCTTTCACTCCGCACACAAACTCACTGGTACTTTTGGCTGTGAAATGTTGGCATCATAAAGTTGTTATAAGCTAGTTTGGTCAATCTGATGTGCTGATGGTTCTATTTTGTCAGGGCCGTTGACTATGCACAAAGATAAACGTTATTTCTTGATAGTTGGTAAATGTTATGATGGTTTTGGGATGTTTGATGAACCCAATTAATAACATTTCTGGTTGGCGGCAAAGGGAATTTTCATGCTGCAAGCCAATACTATTTAGCTGCGAGTCATATTGCCCGACATGATAACGTCTTCTTTTAGAGCTGCCAGTCATATTGCCTTTAGCATCTGTTCCAAGTTGAGGAGTGGGCTTTTTCCATGATGAACCCGGAGAACTTGTTAGTGCTGCTCTCTGCCTTTTCTTGTTATTTTCTGATGCTCAACTAGTGTCTCATCAGGTATTGCTCTTGCAATTTAATTTCCTTCTTTCCTTGTTTTTCTTGCTAGCCAACGTGAGACGAAGTCACTCTCTATTGCCTATGGAGATTGGTTCAATCATCTTTAAAGTCCAAAGATTCCCATTGCCCAAGTTGGAGTCTTACAGGATTTAAGGGACTAGTACTTGCTTCAGAGTTCCTCACATCATTTGCAGGGTTGCTTCGCTGAAGCATGGTTTGCCATCAGAGATCAACTAACTCATTGGACAGGTTTTGTACAGGAGTTTTCATGCTTTAAAGTAATTTAGTACTGCCTTGTACGCTTTTAATGCATTGGACGGGTTTTGCAAATGGTGTTTATGCGGGTCCTCAACACGGTTGAGCCTAGAGCCAATGCCATCACTAAGTCATTTTTCCATCAAGAGTGCTGACAATTATGCTACGACTCCAGGGTCGTATTTGCCTTGCTGGCATCCGCCTATGTATCAATATCAGCCTCGAGGTCATACCAGCAGCAGCTTGAGTGCTATTATGGAGAGGAGAGAGACGAGTTGCACTCCTCCCCTTACTAATCTCGACGCAGAATGCCTTCGGTCAAGGCAACTTTTCTGTGAATGCTTTTCTTTAGGTTTCTGTCATTTTGGCTCTTAAAACCACTAGTACTGTAATAGTACTTATTTTCATGGTCTCGCTTTAGCTTACAGCAATTTGACAGGAAATATCAAAGAACTCTTTGGGAGACGTGGAATTGTTCTCTTTTACATTTTTGGTTGTAAGGACTAAGGATTTACCTTTATCAACCAGTAGAGGTCAATGTCCTCTACTTTCCAATCTTGAGGTACTATTCAATTCAAAATTGTGAAGTGGAGGACCATAACCATTTTCACACTGCTGAAAACAAGAGTCGGCGCAGAGAAGTCGTTGGGATCGGATCACTGCTGAATTATATAGAGGCTATATATGGACCTTGGAAGTAAGTTGTCAATGTTTCGTTAACAGTTTGATGAATTGCGATACGGCTAATCTGCAACCTTCTTTGACCAAGCAGCCTGATTTCCTCTATGACGCAAATTCTTTGTCTCCAAACTCTATTTTCAAGGTCAAAGTAAAGAGATTGAATATTTAATCGAGAATTTTCCTCCGCAAACGTTGAATATTTCCCCCAGAATTTTCCAAGACCCAAAGGGCAAAAACTAAATAAAGGGACTTGAATCATTCAGGGCCCCAGCTGCAAGATTACCTAAAGAGGATGGATAGGAGGCTCATCGAAGCTGCTCAGACAGGAAATGTTCAAGACTTGCAAAATCTCATTAAAGAGTATGCCCTTCTACTCAGGGCTGCTCCATTGGCAGGTTCCGAGACTCCATTGCACATAGCTTGCATAGGAGGCCATACTGATTTTGTGAAAGAGGTTTTAAAGTTGAGGCCGGAGTTTGCTGAAGAGCTCAACCAGGATGGATTTAGCCCCTTGCATATTGCATCAGGTAATGGGGATATACAAATTGTGAAAGAACTTTTGCAGGTAAATTGCTTTCTGTGCCTGATCAAGGGAAAAGAGAGACGAATCCCGCTTCATTATGCTGCTATTAAAGGCAGGATTCATGTCATCGACGAACTGCTTTCTGCTTGCTCCGAGTCAGTTGGGTATGTGACTGGAAGAGGTGAGACAATCCTTCATTTGGCTTTAAAGAACAACCAATTCGAAGCCTTTGAATTCTTGGTACAGTACCTGATACGGTCAAACAATTGGGAGATCTTGAATAAGAAGGACCATCAGGGTGACACCATTTTGCATCTTGCTGTCTCGAGAAAGCAGTATGAGGTGAGTCGCAAACGCATTGAATATTTGTTCATTGTCTCGTGATGTTTTAAGTTCAGTAACTGAAATTACACTACGTTAGCAGGTAATCGATTTCATGCTCGACAAAAATGTTTTTCATGAGGGCAGAGTGGAGGTCAACTCGTTGAACAAGAGGGGTTATACGCCTATTGATAGCTTACTGTCTGAAGGGGGTGATAGAGAAATAGAGGATATGCTCAAAGCAGCTGGGGCTAGAGCGGCAGCAGACTTGCAGTCACCTCAAAATGGAGCATTATCTGACAATTTGGTCGTCACAACTCAGAGTCCATCACCTTTCCAGTCAAGGAGAGTGCGTGCTCAAGCTCCCTCAGAGAAGTTGCTACACTATTTCAAGTTTGACAAGCGTAGAGATTCTCCAAATGAAGTGCGAAACACATTGCTTGTGTTAGCTGTGTTAATTGCAACAGCAACATATCAAGCTGTGCTTAGTCCACCCGGTGGCGTTTGGCAAGACGACTCTTTGCCTAGTCAAGGTACAGGCACAAACGACACATCCACCAAACCCCACAAAGCTGGAGAAGCAGTAATGGGCACTCACAATAATATTTCTTATGGTCTTTTTCTGATTTTTAATTCAATTGGATTTTTTATGTCCACTTACATGATAATCGTTCTCATTGCTGGATTTCCCTTACAAATGGAGTTGCAAGTCTCTCTTTTTGCGCTTTTGGTAACTTATGATACTTCTATGGCTGCAATATCACCAGATAAGGGCATCACACTCTGTTTCACTATTCTATCCATAGTTCTGCCGATGTTGATACCTATAGTAACGAAGATAATGAGGAATCATTGCAAGTTACAAAAGTTTAGACTACCATGCACAAGCCCTGCAACTGATTGAAGATGGAAGATCTTCAGCATTTATGTATCTACTTTTTTAATCGCCATTCTGCACTTCTTTAATTAGATCATTAGGATAATCATGTAAATTTATTGTGAGTTTAATCTCATTATACTATATATTGATCTCTTTTTCTTTCTTTCTTTCTTTCTTTTGAAATTTCTGAATTTTGTTTCATGTGCTTTATAAGCTTACCTGTGGCTTGGCACTTGGCACCCGGGCAATGGAATTTGTTAGGATTTAGTTGTCTCTGTGTGAAGTATCTCAGTACTCACAATAATCTCACTTTTAGGAACAAGGAACTCGTTTCATGCTTTAGACTCATTTGCTCGAACTCTTCCTAATTTGGTCATCTCTTGTTAGTCACCTGTTTAATTAGCTATTCTCAGGTAGACGATTTGTTTTCTGCTTCAAGTCATTGAGCTCCTGTCATTGAAGGTAGTGTTATTAAGGCTACAGCACTCGTGATGCCACAGATTAAAATGGTTCTAATTAGAGGTGGCAATTTGTCCCAAGTCCCAATGGGTTACCCATGCTCATGGGGACTTTGGGCGGGATGGGTACTAAAATTTGATATTGGATTTAAAATGGGACAAATCCCAATTGTACCCATTAATTAATGGGAAATCTTGGGAACTACTTGGGTACCCATTGGGCTCAAATAGCAAGGGCTCCGTTTGGATTAGTTATTTTTGGGGGGTGTTTTTGAAATATTTGATATACTAATATAGATGGGATATTTTTTGAATTATTGTATATTACTGTAATATTGTATTTGAAAAACTTATTTTTTGAAAAAATAGCCAATCCAAACGGAGTCTTAGATTCAAAAATTATCTTTAACAATTTTTATAGTCATACTAACGAATATAATCTAGTAGTCTTCCTAGTCATTATCCACAAGAATTTCCAACATTTCAGTCAATTTAGACCTGTTATCCTTGGACAATGATGAGAATAAATATTCAACACCCTAAGTACCTTGACCATCTTGATATATGTTGGAATATGGTTGTATATCTATTTTTTTCTTTATTTGTTAATCCAATTTTTGGTGGGAATCTTGAGTATAAAGCACTTGCATGTTTATTTAATAAAACTAAAAGAAATTTAATAAATCAAAAATATTAAATTTATATAAAAAATAAAAAATGAATTAAAGGAAAAAAAATATGTAGAAAACAGATTTGAGTATTGGGCGGGATCAATCTAAACCCATGCCAAAGTGATCCCGCCCAAGTTAGTCCCAAAACACGTATGGGTAAGGTTGGACCCAAACCCATATGACTCGGTTCCATCTCAAACCCAATCAAATCCCGCCCATTTTGCCACCTCTAGTTCTAATTACAGCAAATCCATGATTTACCAAATTCAATTTATTGTAGCTTTTTATGAAGAAATAAATTTAGGTATCGTGTATCAGGTGATAAGACATGTTCGTGACACCCGAGTCTCTCTTTGAAAATTCAATGTAGTAATGAGAACGCCGTCTTTTGATACTAAATCAAAGCAAACCTCTTTTGCATTGACACATTCTCAGCTTTGACAATACAATTAGCGTATACTACTAAGCAACCGTGGGAGTTGTACCTGATAGGGTAGTTTGGTCTTATTGTGTATGAATAGATTCAAAGTATTGTGTACACATTCATGCACTTTAATTCATGCATCTCATGACCATTAGATCAAAACATGAATCTATCCTTTCATTCAATAATTCCCATATACATGAATACATTCATAAATGAATGTACATTTTAGAAACATTCACAATACTATACATGTACCAAAAATTAATGAATATACATTAATTACATGTATGTACATCATACAAATTTTGAAAAGTTTCCAACAATTTCAACGATTAGGATTCAGGACACGACACTTTAAAATGTTTTTGGCTGCATGAAACTTGATACTATGATCAAAGCATGTTGATATTTCCTAACAAATGTATGACACTGTCTTATTACCTATAAATTTGCAGATTATATATAGAGGGGAAATGATTCTCAATCCCTCCAAATTCTGATTCTCACCCAACATTATTCCAGAAACAAGGAATGCAACTCAAGTTTGCATAATATATACTTTGGAGTTGCAGATTTGAACTAAGGTGGATCATTATTTGTGGAAATGAACCAAGTTGCAAATGTGCATATCTTGAACTAACTGAGGTATTACATACATTCTTTTTTTTTTTGATAGCATGAGAGAGGTAGGATTTAAGAAGCGAGAACGAAAAATGAGGATTTGAACCCAAAACCTTTAATTTTTTAGATTTCAATTTTAGCCACTAAAATATGGCATCCTTGGCTTCGTCCGAGGTATTACATACTACTAATTAACTCTCCTCCATTAATTGCTGATGTCTATATTTTGATAAAATAAAGGTGGATTGTATTTTCCTTGAAGCCACTATATTCGACCTCCTAACACTTTCTGAAAAGGACATAATCAATATTAACCTTATCAGGGACCAAATTCCAAATGCTAGGGAATCAAATTTGGACTTGCGTAGTAGTCTTTGGTTTTGCTTGTGTTTCCAGCAGCTTCCAAGTGGAACTTGACGAATTGACTTCAAAATTTGCATTCAATTCCTACACGTCCTCGTTTCCGTGTTTCAGCTCCTACCTCTTAACGTGTTGAAAAAAATTTTACACGTAAATTTCCCATCACTGACTTTTTCAAAGAATTCTTCTTGAACCTTTAATTTCGTCGATAATCAATTTGGTAGGGTAAAAAACAAAAAAGTCCTCTGTGGTAAACCTAATACATAGAAAAACTCCTGTCATTGAAGGTAGTGTTATTAAGGCTACAGCACTCGTGATGCCACAGATTAAAATGGTTCTAATTACAGCAAATCCATGATTTACCAAATTCAATTTATTGTAGCTTTTTATGAAGAAATAAATTTAGGTATCGTGTATCAGGTGATAAGACATGTTCGTGACACGCGAGTCTCTCTTTGAAAATTCAATGTAGTAATGAGAACGCCGTATTTTGATACTAAATCAAAGCAAACCTCTTTTGCATTGACACATTCTCAGCTTTGACAATACAATTAGCGTATACTACTAAGCAACCGTGGCAGTTGTACCTGATAGGGGCCAAAAGCGTGGATTCGATTCACATTTGAGCAGTCACCAATCCAATTTTAGAGGCCATACATTTTCTAAAAGCTATTGTTGAATGAAATACCTGGTATTGTCTGAGAAGTATTTCAGAAGATGCAAGCAAGAAATGTTACTTGATCCTAAACTGCTTCTGGAATGATGGAAACCGTTGTCTCTCCTTGTAAGACAGGCACATACATCAACTCGTATAACATGGAGATGTTACTAACTATGATGTTACTTAACTTCGATGTTTTTAGACATTAATCAATATATTGATAGGGTAGTTTGGTCTTATTTTGTTCTGTGTCTATCAGGTACACATGTACCATATAAGATTGAAAATGCAGTAATTTTTCTGTTTATCTTCCCAAGAACAAGAGAGTGATGCATAAATGGGAAATGGATTTGGTTGCTCAACTGCTGAAAGTCTTTGAACTGTAACATCCTTGATCAGCGATATGTTTGGTGGAAATATCAATTCTGATTATGTCAAGTGCAAATTACTACGCTTTTGAATGTGATTGGATTACTGGTTCCTAAACCCAAATTTTCTAATGGAATTATTCAACAAAGTATAGTAGAAGTAAATACTAATTCATCTTATTTAATCAGCCAATGATGCAAAGCTGTGCATGACCTTCCCCCAAAAATTCGGCCCGTCAGATCATTAGTTCTTTCATCCTATGTTTTGACAAAAAAAAAAAAAAATTCATTAGTTCTTTCAGAAAGTAATAACCTCAGGAATGGAGAGCAAAAAATCGGTAATTGATGCTGCTCGCGAGGGAGATACTGAAATACTAAACAAACTGCTTCAAGAAAATCCATCCCTTCTTGATGATGTTGCATTTGGTAATCCTCCGGAGTCTGTTCTACATGTTGCAAGTAAAGGTGGACATGTGAGATTTGTGATTGAGCTTATGAAGCACAACAAGAAGCTGGCTAGAGAATTTGACAGAGGTGGTTTTCGGCCTTTAGATGTAGCTGCAATCATGGGGAACGTCAAAATGGTGAAACAGATTCTGAGGTTGGATCCTGGATTATGTTTTCTCAAAGGAAAAGGCCAAAGAACAGCTCTCCACTATGCTGCTAGTAAAGGGAAAGTTGAGGTTATAGATGAATTACTCTCCACCTGCCCTGATTGTCTTAAAGATGTCACATTTAGTCAGGAAACTGCACTTCACCTGGCTCTAAAATGCTACCAATTTGAAGCATTTAAAGTTTTAGTCAAGTATCTTGAAATTCATATGCTACACTGGATCATAAATTGGCGTGATTTCAATGGAAACACTGTATTGCACCTTGCTGCTTCAACAAAGCAACATGAGGTATGCTTGACCTAATTCTCATATTCCTTCTATGATCTATAACTGATTTAAGTCCTTGTAGCTTTCTATCATACCATTTAGATTAATTCATTCAAAGTGTTAATTGATTACTAAAAGGCCTCATGTTTGATGTATACCTTTTTCTAGTGCATAGAAGTACTATTCAGCAGCAGAGACATCTATGCAACTGTCAAGGTGAATGCCAAGAACTTCAAGGGTGTGACAGCTGCTGATATCCTCGATATTGTGATGGAAAGTTCGGATGATTTTCGTTCAAGACAATTGATCTTACAACATGCTAGTGGGGATCATTCAACAAATTCTGTTTCTCAGGCCAAACATCAACCGAATAGAGCTGATTATCAGTCACAACCTTCAAAGGACTGGTTCAAGTATTTCAAATTCCAGGTCCAAAGAGATTCCCCAAGTGCTACACGCAATGCACTATTGGTAGTTGCTGCCTTGATAGCCACTGTTACATTTCAGGCAGGGGTAACACCTCCATCTGGGGTCTTAGATAAGCCTAACCAGCCAAATCCTGATCAGAATCAAGCTGGTTTGCCATCGCCACCTGCGTATAACCCTATAGCAGTTTCTGGTCTTGCTGCTGCCTCAGCAATCTTTGGCTCACATGCTACTTCCTACTTATTCTTGTTTTCCAATTCTTTAGGCCTCACAGCATCACTAAGCATCATAATTTATCTCACTGGAGGGTTTCCATTCCAAAGAGAACTTCTGATATCTATATTTGCTATGATGTCTACTTATGGCTTTTCAGTAAGTGGTATTCTGAAAAAACAGAGGAGGGAAAAAGAGGTGGTGGGCTATATCCTTCTAACAGTTGCCTTCTTGTTACCATTTTTGATGAGATGGCTACCAACCTGGGGCAAAATGGCTTGGAAGAAGTGCAATAGAAGATTTTCCAAAGGAAATCTCTTGCCTGTTGAACATTGATGTGATTGCTTTGACAATATTTAAAAATCCAAGATTAATTCCATAAATTAAATTTTATGCATGTCAAATGGGAGAAGGTTGTGTGTGAAATTTCCCTGTTTTATTTAATTTTCTTGTCTTAACATGAATTGTAATTGTAGTTTTGCTAATGAGAGTAGATATTAAGATTTTATGAGAGACAAAAAGATGGTTCTTATCCTTTTTGATCCTGAGCAAAGCAACTCTGTAGCTGGTAAGAAGGAAGCATCCCTGTTACCAATAACTCCCTTGTTTTTTTTTTTTTTTTTTATCAATCGTCATCCCTACTTCTACTCCTACTCTATCCTAATCTAACTACGGAGAGACCCAACTGGACCTATGGGGGACCGATGGGGACAGAACCACCACGGGACCAGACGGGTGCACGACGCACCCATCTGGATTTTTTGGTCAATTGTGGTTCTTCAAAAAAACCAATAATTCCCTTGTTGAGTACTACTTTTCACAAATACGTAATTTCAGGAGCAAAATGTATTTGTTTCATGAAAATAAAAAATTGGGAAGTCCTCCAAAGCTGCAAGCAATATCGTTTTCATGGTACAAGAATGTTCGTGCTCATCCCTTCCATGAGGAACGCTTAGTACTAGTTGTTGTTGCAGGGTTTTGAGATTCAGTTTATTATATCGCTTAACATCATCATCATCATCCATAATAATCACTAGACTGTATTGTACTTCCGGTCCAACTAATTTCTGTTGGGTAAATTGTAAATGACTAGCAAATGTTGTAACAAGAATTGGTTTCAAATCGTGATAGAAATCACTTTCCTTTAGGCTTTATTTGTCCGGTATAACGTGCAATAACCTTGGACAAATATCCTTTAGGATAAGATGAAGTTTTGTTTGTCTTAAACTCTTGCACAAAGCAAAACAAACCCTTTGTGAACTAAGGAGTGCTTTTGAGAGAGTAAGGATAGTAGGAAAGTGATTTTCTACAGCAAACCACTCTCTACTTGACCTCTTTATATAGGAAGATTGTTTGAGAAACAAAAGACCTCATTAAACACTTGTATGAATAGATTCAAAGTATTGTGTATGAATAGATTCAAAGTATTGTATACACATTCATGCACTTTAATTCATGCATCTCATGACCATTAGATCAAAACATGAATCTATCCTTTCATTCAATAATTCCCATATACATGAATACATTCATAAATGAATGTACATTTTAGAAACATTCACAATACTATACATGTACCAAAAATTAATGAATATACATTAATTACATGTATGTACATCATACAAATTTTGAAAAGTTTCCAACAATTTCAACGATTAGGATTCAGGACACGACACTTTAAAATGTTTTTGGCTGCATGAAACTTGATACTATGATCAAAGCATGTTGATATTTCCTAACAAATGTATGACACTGTCTTATTACCTATAAATTTGCAGATTATATATAGAGGGGAAATGATTCTCAATCCCTCCAAATTCTGATTCTCACCCAACATTATTCCAGAAACAAGGAATGCAACTCAAGTTTGCATAATATATACTTTGGAGTTGCAGATTTGAACTAAGGTGGATCATTATTTATGGAAATGAACCAAGTTGCAAATGTGCATATCTTGAACTAACTGAGGTATTACATACATTCTTTTTTTTTTGATAGCATGAGAGAGGTAGGATTTAAGAAGCGAGAACGAAAAATGAGGATTTGAACCCAAAACCTTTAATTTTTTAGATTTCAATTTTAGCCACTAAAATATGGCATCCTTGGCTTCGTCCGAGGTATTACATACTACTAATTAACTCTCCTCCATTAATTGCTGATGTCTATATTTTGACAAAATAAAGGTGGATTGTATTTTCCTTGAAGCCACTGTATTCGACCTCCTAACACTTTCTGAAAAGGACATAATCAATATTAACCTTATCAGGGACCAAATTCCAAATGCTAGGGAATCAAATTTGGACTTGCGTAGTAGTCTTTGGTTTTGCTTGTGTTTCCAGCAGCTTCCAAGTGGAACTTGACGAATTGACTTCAAAATTTGCATTCAATTCCTACACGTCCTCGTTTCCGTGTTTCAGCTCCTACCTCTTAACGTGTTGAAAAAAATTTTACACGTAAATTTCCCATCACTGACTTTTTCAAAGAATTCTTCTTGAACCTTTAATTTCGTCGATAATCAATTTGGTAGGGTAAAAAACAAAAAAGTCCTCTGTGGTAAACCTAATACATAGAAAAACTCCTGTCATTGAAGGTAGTGTTATTAAGGCTACAGCACTCGTGATGCCACAGATTAAAATGGTTCTAATTACAGCAAATCCATGATTTACCAAATTCAATTTATTGTAGCTTTTTATGAAGAAATAAATTTAGGTATCGTGTATCAGGTGATAAGACATGTTCGTGACACGCGAGTCTCTCTTTGAAAATTCAATGTAGTAATGAGAACGCCGTATTTTGATACTAAATCAAAGCAAACCTCTTTTGCATTGACACATTCTCAGCTTTGACAATACAATTAGCGTATACTACTAAGCAACCGTGGCAGTTGTACCTGATAGGGGCCAAAAGCGTGGATTCGATTCACATTTGAGCAGTCACCAATCCAATTTTAGAGGCCATACATTTTCTAAAAGCTATTGTTGAATGAAATACCTGGTATTGTCTGAGAAGTATTTCAGAAGATGCAAGCAAGAAATGTTACTTGATCCTAAACTGCTTCTGGAATGATGGAAACCGTTGTCTCTCCTTGTAAGACAGGCACATACATCAACTCGTATAACATGGAGATGTTACTAACTATGATGTTACTTAACTTCGATGTTTTTAGACATTAATCAATATATTGATAGGGTAGTTTGGTCTTATTTTGTTCTGTGTCTATCAGGTACACATGTACCATATAAGATTGAAAATGCAGTAATTTTTCTGTTTATCTTCCCAAGAACAAGAGAGTGATGCATAAATGGGAAATGGATTTGGTTGCTCAACTGCTGAAAGTCTTTGAACTGTAACATCCTTGATCAGCGATATGTTTGGTGGAAATATCAATTCTGATTATGTCAAGTGCAAATTACTACGCTTTTGAATGTGATTGGATTACTGGTTCCTAAACCCAAATTTTCTAATGGAATTATTCAACAAAGTATAGTAGAAGTAAATACTAATTCATCTTATTTAATCAGCCAATGATGCAAAGCTGTGCATGACCTTCCCCCAAAAATTCGGCCCGTCAGATCATTAGTTCTTTCATCCTATGTTTTGACAAAAAAAAAAAAAAATTCATTAGTTCTTTCAGAAAGTAATAACCTCAGGAATGGAGAGCAAAAAATCGGTAATTGATGCTGCTCGCGAGGGAGATACTGAA
Organism: Coffea eugenioides; assembly: GCF_003713205.1. Lineage (NCBI taxonomy): Eukaryota > Viridiplantae > Streptophyta > Magnoliopsida > Gentianales > Rubiaceae > Coffea > Coffea eugenioides. Next base: position 27,117,996 of record NC_040036.1, on the reverse strand, counting down.
ATACTAAACAAACTGCTTCAAGAAAATCCATCCCTTCTTGATGATGTTGCATTTGGTAATCCTCCGGAGTCTGTTCTACATGTTGCAAGTAAAGGTGGACATGTGAGATTTGTGATTGAGCTTATGAAGCACAACAAGAAGCTGGCTAGAGAATTTGACAGAGGTGGTTTTCGGCCTTTAGATGTAGCTGCAATCATGGGGAACGTCAAAATGGTGAAACAGATTCTGAGGTTGGATCCTGGATTATGTCTTCTCAAAGGAAAAGGCCAAAGAACAGCTCTCCACTATGCTGCTAGTAAAGGGAAAGTTGAGGTTATAGATGAATTACTCTCCACCTGCCCTGATTGTCTTAAAGATGTCACATTTAGTCAGGAAACTGCACTTCACCTGGCTCTAAAATGCTACCAATTTGAAGCATTTAAAGTTTTAGTCAAGTATCTTGAAATTCATATGCTACACTGGATCATAAATTGGTGTGATTTCAATGGAAACACTGTATTGCACCTTGCTGCTTCAACAAAGCAACATGAGGTATGCTTGACCTAATTCTCATATTCCTTCTATGATCTATAACTGATTTAAGTCCTTGTAGCTTTCTATCATACCATTTAGATTAATTCATTCAAAGTGTTAATTGATTACTAAAAGGCCTCATGTTTGATGTATACCTTTTTCTAGTGCATAGAAGTACTATTCAGCAGCAGAGACATCTATGCAACTGTCAAGGTGAATGCCAAGAACTTCAAGGGTGTGACAGCTGCTGATATCCTCGATATTGTGATGGAAAGTTCGGATGATTTTCGTTCAAGACAATTGATCTTACAACATGCTAGTGGGGATCATTCAACAAATTCTGTTTCTCAGGCCAAACATCAACCGAATAGAGCTGATTATCAGTCACAACCTTCAAAGGACTGGTTCAAGTATTTCAAATTCCAGGTCCAAAGAGATTCCCCAAGTGCTACACGCAATGCACTATTGGTAGTTGCTGCCTTGATAGCCACTGTTACATTTCAGGCAGGGGTAACACCTCCATCTGGGGTCTTAGATAAGCCTAACCAGCCAAATCCTGATCAGAATCAAGCTGGTTTGCCATCGCCACCTGCGTATAACCCTATAGCAGTTTCTGGTCTTGCTGCTGCCTCAGCAATCTTTGGCTCACATGCTACTTCCTACTTATTCTTGTTTTCCAATTCTTTAGGCCTCACAGCATCACTAAGCATCATAATTTATCTCACTGGAGGGTTTCCATTCCAAAGAGAACTTCTGATATCTATATTTGCTATGATGTCTACTTATGGCTTTTCAGTAAGTGGTATTCTGAAAAAACAGAGGAGGGAAAAAGAGGTGGTGGGCTATATCCTTCTAACAGTTGCCTTCTTGTTACCATTTTTGATGAGATGGCTACCAACCTGGGGCAAAATGGCTTGGAAGAAGTGCAATAGAAGATTTTCCAAAGGAAATCTCTTGCCTGTTGAACATTGATGTGATTGCTTTGACAATATTTAAAAATCCAAGATTAATTCCATAAATTAAATTTTATGCATGTCAAATGGGAGAAGGTTGTGTGTGAAATTTCCCTGTTTTATTTAATTTTCTTGTCTTAACATGAATTGTAATTGTAGTTTTGCTAATGAGAGTAGATATTAAGATTTTATGAGAGACAAAAAGATGGTTCTTATCCTTTTTGATCCTGAGCAAAGCAACTCTGTAGCTGGTAAGAAGGAAGCATCCCTGTTACCAATAACTCCCTTGTTTTTTTTTTTTTTTTTTATCAATCGTCATCCCTACTTCTACTCCTACTCTATCCTAATCTAACTACGGAGAGACCCAACTGGACCTATGGGGGACCGATGGGGACAGAACCACCACGGGACCAGACGGGTGCACGACGCACCCATCTGGATTTTTTGGTCAATTGTGGTTCTTCAAAAAAACCAATAATTCCCTTGTTGAGTACTACTTTTCACAAATACGTAATTTCAGGAGCAAAATGTATTTGTTTCATGAAAATAAAAAATTGGGAAGTCCTCCAAAGCTGCAAGCAATATCGTTTTCATGGTACAAGAATGTTCGTGCTCATCCCTTCCATGAGGAACGCTTAGTACTAGTTGTTGTTGCAGGGTTTTGAGATTCAGTTTATTATATCGCTTAACATCATCATCATCATCCATAATAATCACTAGACTGTATTGTACTTCCGGTCCAACTAATTTCTGTTGGGTAAATTGTAAATGACTAGCAAATGTTGTAACAAGAATTGGTTTCAAATCGTGATAGAAATCACTTTCCTTTAGGCTTTATTTGTCTGGTATAACGTGCAATAACCTTGGACAAATATCCTTTAGTATAAGATGAAGTTTTGTTTGTCTTAAACTCTTGCACAAAGCAAGACAAACCCTTTGTGAACTAAGGAGTGCTTTTGAGAGAGTAAGGATAGTAGGAAAGTGATTTTCTACAGCAAACCACTCTCTACTTGACCTCTTTATATAGGAAGATTGTTTGAGAAACAAAAGACCTCATTAAACACTTGTATGAATAGATTCAAAGTATTGTGTATGAATAGATTCAAAGTATTGTATACACATTCATGCACTTTAATTCATGCATCTCATGACCATTAGATCAAAACATGAATCTATCCTTTCATTCAATAATTCCCATATACATGAATACATTCATAAATGAATGTACATTTTAGAAACATTCACAATACTATACATGTACCAAAAATTAATGAATATACATTAATTACATGTATGTACATCATACAAATTTTGAAAAGTTTCCAACAATTTCAACGATTAGGATTCAGGACACGACACTTTAAAATGTTTTTGGCTGCATGAAACTTGATACTATGATCAAAGCATGTTGATATTTCCTAACAAATGTATGACACTGTCTTATTACCTATAAATTTGCAGATTATATATAGAGGGGAAATGATTCTCAATCCCTCCAAATTCTGATTCTCACCCAACATTATTCCAGAAACAAGGAATGCAACTCAAGTTTGCATAATATATACTTTGGAGTTGCAGATTTGAACTAAGGTGGATCATTATTTGTGGAAATGAACCAAGTTGCAAATGTGCATATCTTGAACTAACTGAGGTATTACATACATTCTTTTTTTTTTTGATAGCATGAGAGAGGTAGGATTTAAGAAGCGAGAACGAAAAATGAGGATTTGAACCCAAAACCTTTAATTTTTTAGATTTCAATTTTAGCCACTAAAATATGGCATCCTTGGCTTCGTCCGAGGTATTACATACTACTAATTAACTCTCCTCCATTAATTGCTGATGTCTATATTTTGACAAAATAAAGGTGGATTGTATTTTCCTTGAAGCCACTGTATTCGACCTCCTAACACTTTCTGAAAAGGACATAATCAATATTAACCTTATCAGGGACCAAATTCCAAATGCTAGGGAATCAAATTTGGACTTGCGTAGTAGTCTTTGGTTTTGCTTGTGTTTCCAGCAGCTTCCAAGTGGAACTTGACGAATTGACTTCAAAATTTGCATTCAATTCCTACACGTCCTCGTTTCCGTGTTTCAGCTCCTACCTCTTAACGTGTTGAAAAAAATTTTACACGTAAATTTCCCATCACTGACTTTTTCAAAGAATTCTTCTTGAACCTTTAATTTCGTCGATAATCAATTTGGTAGGGTAAAAAACAAAAAAGTCCTCTGTGGTAAACCTAATACATAGAAAAGCTCCATGTGGTTTTAAAACATACAACATAACACCTTATGCTTTGAACTAAATTGTAAAGATGACGGAATCCGTTAAACTTAACAGAAATAACTTATTGGAACCTAAAAAAAAAAAATTTTATACCTAATTTTTAACAAATATACCTGTTCTACATCTTAACCCTCAATTCTCTCTATCTAGAGAATAAAACAAATGATTTTTTTGAGCTGTTTTTTGCTTAATTATATCTGGGCATTTTGATCATTTCTTCCATTTCCGTTAAGTTTAACGGATTTCGTCACCTTTACAATTTAGTTCAAAATATGGGGTGTCATGTTGTACGTTTTGAAACTACGAGAGACTTTTCTGTACGTTAGGTTTACACGTCACAGTCAAGCAAGCCGCCTTTAAACATATGATTAATTCCTAAACTGTACAGTAATTTAGTAGGACAAAAGAAGAGAAGCTGAATATACTCAAATTTCGAAAATATCCATTAACTCTTGGTGATTAGCAGTGGCAACTCCATCCAAGAACCCCCTGAATATTGCAGCAAAGGTAGGACAACTACATTGTGTACAAGAGATCATCAGAACAAAGCCTGAACTAGCAAAAGAACCAAGCCAAGATGGATTTCAGACACTTGACATAGCCTCTACTTATGGCTATTTCGAGATAGCAGGAGAGCTTTTGGCATCCTCTGGTCCTAGAATTTCTTCTCTGCCCGGAAGAGATGGAAGAACATCCATGAATGGAAGAGTGGAAGATATTAATGAATTGTTTAAAGCACGTGCAGATTCTGTTAAATATATGATTGCTTTTGGAGAGACTGCACTTCAATTAGTTGTCAAATACTTTAAGAAAAGATTGTCCTGAGAGAGTTGGTAAATTCGGTAAAATAAGGAAGGAAACACTGTCTTCCACTGCACCTCTGGGGCAAGTTTTCGAGATGCTTATTACACCTATTATTTCATGCTTGTGGTTCTTTTGTTTCCGAGAAGTAGTTAGATCACAAATGCAAAATCCCATACTTTGATGATCATGAATTTGATTTTGCTTGCTCCAACATTATGTTTGACTTCTGAGTTTTGGTTTTTTCATGGTCGTCTACATGATTTTTTTTAGGCCAAGTTGTAATGCTACATCAAGCCCATCAATTTCTTGTGGTGATATTTCCACTTTGACATAATAGTCAAGCAATGAAATTAGATTTCTTATTCGTCGAGCAAATCTACGAGAAGTTATTACAATCAACTATGTTTCACTATGCAATACAGTCTTCATTCATGCTTCTAATTTTACAATCCATTACAAGTGTGATTCCACTTATAAAGCTGGGAAATGGAAATGTTCTGCAGACTATAGAGTTCATGCTTGACGAGGTCAATCCCATCAGAGACACACACACACACATTTATATATAGTTGACGTGAATGCTATAAATAGAAAAGCACTGACGCCAATGGATATACAGAATATACTGATAGAGGCTTCCATTGATGTTGAACTTAGAAAGATCCTTCAACAGGAGAAGCTCCAGAAATACGAATTGTCTCAGAGGATTTAGGCCCTATTTGGATTGCGATTTTCCTCAGAAAAATTGTTACATTTTCCGTGAACACATTTTCCTATCACCTTTTTACCTCACATATATCAAATCGCTACAATAATTTTTCTACAAAAAAATCCAGAAAAATGCAGTCCAAAGCTACTAGCAAACCTTCTGAAAATGCACAAATTTCCGATTGAAAACACTAGAATTGGATAGACTATTTTCAGTTTCCCAAGGAAAGAGACCTCACTGCACGTGAGATAGGCACTATTGATTAAATTTCAGATTCCAGTACAATGATGATCAGGAAATTTCAACAACAGATACGGAAATTGACTACTCACTGCATTAGCATACAGCATTAGTAGGAACTATAAACTTTCAATCCAACAGGTAGTGTTGGGCAAGATGACCCAGGTGGACACAAGGCAAGAAGGACTATATAGTCCCCTTTGCAACTTGGAGGAAATTGCCAAGTTTTCAATGTATGAAACTGGTGTCTGCCTTTTCACCAGATGAATCTGTCAGGTTTCAATATGCATTGTTTGTTCAGCTACTCTGACTTTTTGAAATGCAAACTACCAATTATATAGGTGATCAAACAAAATTATACTTTCTTGCTTTCTTTGTTGTAAGATTTCTGCAACTACACTTGCAATGGGTCTCTGAGAAAAAATACAGCTTCTTAGTTTCTGAAATTGATTGTCTGAAGATCAATGGCATTTGTGAGCTTCAAGCAATTGAACATTCTAAGCAGAAATTAATGAAGGAAAAAAATTTGCAATTACGGAAAGTTCAATGTACATCCATAGCTAGAAGACTTCAGTGTCTGTAAGACACTTAGAAATGATAGAACTAACTGATAGGAAAGAATAAAGAGATGCTATCCATGAAAGATTTTTGGATTGCATTTTTCATGATTTTTCATGGAAAAATTATTATAGTGATTTGATGTATGTGAGGAAAAAAGGTAATAGGAAAATGTGATCACGGAAAACGACGTAATTTTCCGACGAAAAACCGCAATCCAAACAAGGTTCTCAATGAAAACATCTTTTACTCGCAACCAACCATGCAACCCAATGCAACATTGTTGTCCATTTTCTTGATAAGCAATCTACCATGGGGTGGAACGTCTTGAGGCTTCGTGGATACATCAGCATCGACAATGATAGAGTCTCCCTCTATGAATTTTCCTCTCATAATTTCCATAGCAATTTCATTCTCAATGAATTGTTGAATCACCCCCTTCACGGATCGAGCTCCAAAGTTTTGATCAAAACCCAAGGTGACTAAAAGATTTACCCCTTCTGTAGTACAATGAAGGTAAATTTTCTTTTCTTTCAACCTCTCTCGAAAACGATTTATCTGTATATCAACGATTTTGGAGATTTGTTTAGAATCCAGAGGTTGGAAAACAATGTACTCGTCTATTCGATTCATAAATTCTGGCTGGCTGAAAGGTTTGTTTAGCCATCTCCATGACTTCAGTTTTCATCGCCTGATAGATAGCCTCTTTATCATCCCCCTTGTCATGCGCAAGTGTTTCTAAAATTTGCCGGGAACCAATATTTGATGTCATAATTAATATGGTATTTTGAAGCTAATAGTCCTTCCCAGAGAATCAGCGATTCTTCCATCATCCAACAACTGTAGAAAGATGTTAAAAACATCGCGATGCGCCTTTTCAATTTCATCAAAAAGCACAATCGAGTAAGGCCTCAGACGGACCGCTTCAGTGAGTTACCCCGCCTTCATCATAACCAATGTACCCCGGTGGTGCACCGATTAACCTAGAAACAGAATACTTTTCCATGTACTAGCTCATATCTATCCGCACTACATCATTCTCATTGTTACAAATGTATGCAGCAAGGGCTTTTGCTAGCTCAGTTTTGCCAATGCCGGTAGGACCTAAAAACATGAAGCTTGCAATTGGACAATTTGGATCAGATAGGCCAGCCCTTGAGCGCCTGATAGCATCAGCTACAGATTTGACAGCCATGTCTTGACTAACAACTCTTTTACAAAGTTCTTGCTCCAATGACATAAACTGATCCATCTGAGATTGCTCGAGGTTTGATGATGGTATGCCAGTCAATTTGCTAACAACTTCAGCTATATGAACATTAGTCACTTCTTTCTAGCGAGCTTTATTTTTGCTATGCTCCACTTCATTTGAATCAGTCTGATCATTTCGCACAAGAGATGCCAAAGCACTCTCCAGCTTGATCAGCGGTGTCTAGATACAGGATGATCAGTTTCATCTTTGAGGGGGATTTTCTCCAACTCTAGCATCAAAATAGCCCTATCTATCTAATATAAGCTGCCAATCGGCCCTGAACTAGTGCTTTTCATTGCGAATCTCGCAGCAGCTTCATCAAGTAGATCAATGGCTTTCTCCGGCAAAAAATATCCTGTAATATACCGATGTGCAAGAGTTGCGGCTGAAGCAAGAGCCCCATCTGAAATCTTAACCGCATGATGTACTTCATACTGTGCACGCAATCCATGAAAAATGTCGATCGTAGCTTCTACAGATGGTTCACCACACAATACCTTTTTGGAATCTGCATTCTAAGGCAGGGTCCTTCTCAATGTAAAGCCTGTATTCCTTCAATGTTGTTGCCCCGATGCATCTCAGCTCGCCGCAGCTAAGCATTGGCTTCAACAAGTTTGCAGCATTCAATGCATACGTATTACCATAACCCATTATCATATGTATTTCATCAATAAATAGTATTATCCTCCCATTGGAGGCTGTGATTTCATTCATCATACATTTAACTGCTTCCTCGAGATCTCCATGATGCTTAGTTCCAGCAAATAAAGAGCCAATGTCCAAAGAGAACAAAGTACACTTCTGCGGAGGCTTGGGTGCATCCTTCATAATCATTCTTTGAGATAGCCGTTCAACAATAGCTGTTTTCCCTACTCCAGGCTCACCAAGGATAATGGGGTTACTTTTTGTTCATCAGCATAAGATCTGAGCACATCTTTCTATTTCATCATCACGACAACTGACTGGGTCGAGTTTACCACGTCTTGCAAGTTGAGTTAAATCATAGCCATAATTCCGAGTTTTCCAAATTTACTATCCGGCTGACCTTGTGCTTGATCAGTTTCTCGGTGCATGGCACCAATAGCATTCCTCAAATCTTGCTCGCCGATCCTGAGAACCGAAAATAAGTGCTGACCAAATCTCTTATGGGAAGTGAATGCTAACAGCAGATGCTCCAGGGAAACTAAAGAATCCCCCATGTCTTTCTTGTGCCTTCGTGCAGTAGCCAAGAGAGACCCAAGATTGAACTCAGGACCACCTATCTGGCGGTAATTTCCACTATTATGATCATGATCATCTATCAATTTCATCGCCGCTATAAACTTATTTGTAGCTTGCACAACTGCTGCAATATCAACTCCAGCCTTGATAAATATTTTCTGAGCTAACCCATTCTTTTGATCCAAAAGGGCTTTCACCAGATGGTCAGGCTGCAGCACCTTTTGGTTGGCTCAAGCTACACTCAGAGAACCAAATATTCCCTCCCATGCCATTGGGCTATGCTCTGAATAATTGATTCTGCTGGAGACAGCAGTACCGGATGAGTAGGAGCGAACGAAATCGACTTTGTGTAAGAAACCTGTTGATCGAAGCTTGATGACAGTAATGCAAATCCATTCTTCACTGAGGGAGCGGGAAAACTACTATTGCGTCTGCTTGTGCTTATGATTACTACATTGGAGACAGCCCTGAGAGCAGGGAAGGCCACTCTGGTGAGCCTGGAAATCGACATTATTGGTGAAAAGTTTACAAAAGCGACCCCCACCTCAATCAAATCAAATCGAATTCCGACTGGAACTACTGCTACGAGTTAATAAAAGAAGTCAATCCATGGCGATCAAGGAATTCTTCATTATAGCATGACGATAAAAGTAGCAATGAGCGAACAGGAATCGAGCACTGACCATACAAATTATGAAGAAAGAACAACAAAAGTATTAAAGTTTTTCTACCATAATACTAACATATCGGTTCTGCCTGACCTTCTCAATGTCTAATTGGTAGAGAAATTGGAAAGTTGAAAAGAGATTAGAAGAAGTGCTAAGTAGTGCTACATAAGTACGAATAGGAAACCAAACAAGTGGTTTTAGTATCAGGTTAATTAGGGAACCGACCATGAATTGACTTTGTATAACTTCATATTTGTATCAAACTCTGGGAGCAACGAATATTTTAAGGAACCTTTTAAGTTTCAATTTTGATTGTATATACTTGGGTGTTGAGTTTATCAACGTTGATTATCTCTTCCCCTGCCCCTAAACTGAAAAGCAAAATTTAAGGGTCTTCTACTAGCTATTATTGACCAAGAGTTTTTGTATTAAAGGTCATAACCAACCAGAGAGGGGGAGGGGGGGGAGCAATTCTATTACTAAAATAAGCTACTATCAGAAAAGTATCTCAACATTGTGCTTTTTAAAATGCTGGAAAGCAGCAAATTCCTTCTGCTTTTTTTACTAATTTCCCACAATGTATTGGTTATACTTTTGTTATGAATTACATTATCAATTTAAATAGTCCTAGACTTCTAGTTATGTGAAAGACGCTTGCTTCTTGCTAGTACGTTATTACTAGTTTTTTAGCCCTGACGCCAGGCGTCAGGTAGTTGAGACTCATTATGTTGCTGCTATGTTTGTGTGTTTTTTTTTCTTTGTTAGATATACAGCCATGTGTGCGAGTGTGTGTTTTTTCCTAATTGCACAAATAAACATGAGTTTGAAATCAGGTTATCTTACATTCTTAATATAGCATTAGTCAGTAAGTAATGCCTAAAATTAGGCAGAACTAAAAGGCATGATTATTTAACATTCTTAATGTAGCATGAATCAATAAGTAATGCCTAAAATTAGGTAGAACTAAAAGGCATATAACTATATATGTAATGTGTAGCCTTGCTTATTAGTCACGTTACTTCTCTAAGACAAGCAATTTGACAATTTCCATTTTTTTTGACAATTTCTGTTTGCTAGTAATTCACATTTAACAATCTTTTAGAAGAAAGAAATAAAGAAAGACAATTATAAAATGGGTTTGTCATTTTCTTTTGTTTGCTAGACTTGAATGAGCATTCAAACATATTTAAAAATATTTTCAAACCAATGTAAAATTGAATTAATCTTTTTTGTATATTCAGTGGCTTTTTTGTTTACATTAATAGGTCTATATTCATGACACATAATTTTTATTCAACTCTAGCCCACCATGACCTCGGTTTATATATACTACCATTTCTCCTAATTAGGATTTCATATTGGATCCTATTCTTTTTGTTGCAATTTAGATGATTGTTTGATTGATAGATTAAAAGTGTTCAAGAATGGAGGGAGTAACGATACTTTCTTTGGATAGGACATCATCTGTTGAAAATAAGCCTCAGACTCTCAATATTGAACAACTTTAACTTGCAAGGGTGAATATACATATTTTCTTATTTTTCTTTCTTTCTTCCATTTTTTAGGCTGGCTATCTCTTTGTTTTTTTTTTCTTGGAGATTTTGATGATTTTGGTTTTGATAATTTGTATAGGAGGCAACACTTTATGTGGTGAGTACGAGGAGCATGGTAGAAGCTCTTTGAATTTTCACTAAGATAATGGCTTAGATATATACAATATCTAATAATTTAATGAGCTTAAAATTTTTCTTTTCTACTTTCTAGGTTCGTTGGATTTATAATTCTTACTTATTTGATGATTCTTTCTCTTACTTGGTTGTTGATTTTTTTTTTTTTTGGTAATCTGTATCATAAGCTGCAAATTTATAGGTTATTTTGTGTTCTTAAATCATGTGCTAAAATAGGTGAGTTTCTCTTTTACTTTTTCTTTTTTTTTAATAAAAGTGATATTCAAAATCAAGAGATAGTTAGAAACTTTAAATGGTGAATTCCAAATCAACTTGTGTTTAAGGATTGGTTAGAATAAAATGCTAAGAAATAACTGGTGGAACTATTCTACAAATGGGATAATAAACTTGTGTTTAAGGTTAGAAAATATGTATTTACTGAATCATTTTTTCATGCTCAAAAGAAAAAAGTTGGACCTACTGTAAAAGTTTAAAACTATAATCCATTTCTTAAATTGCATTTTTTTATGAAGAAAGTTTATCCTTTTGCCAAAAAAAATGTTTACATAGAGATCCTTATATATATAATTTTTTTTTGTGTGCAGGAAATATTTTTTACATGGAGATTACCTTGCGTACGAAGATAAGATTTTTGGCCTACAAAGATCAAAGTACAATAATGATATTATCATAACCACATGGAATCGGACTTAAAAGAGTAACCAAAATTTTCAACCGCAGTATTATCTCAATTTGAAGATTGAAGAGAGAATCGGTCCGAGTAGCAGCAGACTAAGTAGCGTCGGAGGTGCAAAAAGGCGAGTCGTGGTGTGGAATACTGGGACGCGTGGAGAAAGACCACATGCATTGGGCGTGGGAAGTGCATGCCTTCATATGGTTCATAAATGCCTTGATACTGTTCAAAACCAGTGCCATCCATCGCCAAAAGACCAAAACAGCCCTCAAAGTCACAACAATCATGGGATAACCGGTCCATTGCGCACTGTTCATAAGCGATTCATGCATTAACCATATCAAATGACTATATGAACTCGATACATGTTTAATTTGCTAGATTACTTGCTTAACCTATTTGGTTTTGTAAAATGAGTATCCCTGCTTGTTCTATACTTATTTGGTTAAAGTGCTTTCTTGACTCGATATGTGATAATTTGGAAAACGATTTTTGATCCATCGAAGTGAGCAGTGTATACTTTATCACACTAGCCTTTCGAGTGGTGACTTGTGTAAAATGTTTTCGTGAATATCTTACGTGTTGTGACGTCGTTGGGTGAATCTCTCGACCAATTTACGTGTTGTGAATCTCCTCGACTCTCGCGTGATAAAAATAAGATAACGGCCAATGATGGCCTATTAATATGGCAAATGCCTGTCAAATAACCGTCACTACTCAATCGTTAACTGTGAACCGTTTACCAACCCACATGACTATTCGATATCCGTGAATTACATGCTTCCATGAAATCAAGTTGTATTGCTTACGTGCTTACGTGCTAAGTATCCACTTGATTACTTGATTATCATGAATCACATATTATATGAAGTTGTCCATCATTGATAGGCGAGTGTGTACTTTACCTCACTCGACCTACTCAAATGATGAATTTTACCTTTTGTCGAATTACTTGGTTACCTGTGCATGCTGTAAGCTCTAAGCTGAACTTGAGCCCTGCCTCGGTTACTGACCTACTCGAGCCAGGACTGGATTCGATCGGGTAAGTTGGAACCCTGGACAACCGTTTCGGTATACTCGAGTACTACCACTGGAGGGATAAGATGATGGTCAGTCAAACCGAGGGGATCCGGAAGTCATAAGGTACAGATGACCGATGAAGTTCCACTGGAACACCGTATCCTACAGTATATGTTTACCTTGTATCATGATAATTGTTTCATGCTAAAATGCCAACATGAAATCATGAACTATACATACTAAATGTCTCATACCATGATAAATGTCTCAAATTACTGTATAATGATTATCACCTCATGATAACATGCCATTGTGTAACGTTGAACCATGCATATGATATGCCCGACTTTCTTGATTTGTTTGAACTGTTAGAGTGTCTTGGAACCTCACTGGGTTGTGTAGCTCACCCCACGTCATTTATTTTTCCTGACAGGTCCTGGCAAATGGGGCGATCTGAAATCTAGTTGTATTTTCTTATGAATGTAATTGAATCTTATAACTTCGCTTTGCGGTTTGTAATGTATAATTATATTTACGTCATAGATCGGATTGGGAATATGTTAAGTTTAGGCGACTTTTTGTCTTGGATTGCCACTTGAAAATGGAAAAGTGTAAAACCTAGACTTGTTATATGGCTTATATGAATTTGTTATTTGGGATTGTCGGATTTTATTCAGTGGTTTGTAATGCGTAAGGTTTACGAATCGACGATTAGCTATCCTATAATACTGTTATCTCTGAAGCTAATTTGGTTTTAGTAATTGGTTTATTTGAAGAGAAACGATGTTGTAATAGTCTAGGTTATACTTCGGAAGGATTTGACTAGTTTGCTTGCGTGAGTCCTGGTGAGAGTTAGGCAGACGGCCCGCCAACCCTCTGGTTCGCCTTAGGGGGAAGTGGGATCGCCACATGCATTGGACGTGGGAAGTGCATGCCTTGATATGGTTCATAAATGCCTTGATACTGTTCAAAAACAGTGCCATCCATCGCCAAAAGACCAAAACAGCCCTCAGAGTCACAACAATCACGGGATAACCCGTCCATTGCGCACTGTTCATAAGCGATTCATGCTTTATATATGTAAGATTTGGCTCCTGCTACCAAAATAGAATTTTGGAGCGAAGTTTTGACTTATTAGATTGTTTCCATTCCAATGTTTAGATTTAGGCTCTATTTAATAATCTAATTCATCATTTAAAGTTAATGGATTCAATTTTTAACATGTTCAGACGCGTTTGATAACTAAATATTAAATATTCAAATTAATTAAATGACACTGAATTTGCTAAACAAAACTTACTTTTAAAAATCAGTGATAAGTTATCCACTTATCATTGAACGTGATATACACTCAAATGTATTAGATTTAATACTTAATAATTTAATGGATTCAGATTTCAGATTTCAAATTTCAAATTTCAGTATTATCAAACGCACCCTTGGTGTAATATTGCAATTTTTGTAGCTTTTGAATACAATTACAAAGCCCTAGCGCTCAGGGGATGTACATTGAATGCTTACCTCTACAAATAAAAAATTCATAGTTTACCTGAAAAAGAATTACAGTAAATTGTTTTTCTTTCTCAAACACTAACACTGCTATATTAAGAGTATCAAAATTAGTTTATGAAGGGTTCCTTTATTTACGTACGTAATGACAATGCTATCTTAACATCATTATAATCAGCAACCCATTTCGTACGAGATTCTATCTGCAATTCTTTGTTCATTATCCATGGAAAGTAGGAGAATTCATCTTATACCTCAATGATATACCGCAAGACTGTGACTGATAGTACTAATATTTCAGCCAAATTAAGGTGATTTTCGTAATTAACTATTCGGCTCAAAAATATTTAGCTTCAATTTTGATACTTAGGGCTAGAGATTTTGCAGATTTGAGTAAATACGTTAAAATAACATTAAAAAAATTCTTCAATATTCCACATTATTGACATAAAAGTCCTGGTTTGTTCAAATCAATATTTTCTCCCACTTTATGAGCGTTAGTTTGTAATATTATTAAAAAATGGGGTCTAAGTATTGGAAATTGTTATACTTTGAAGACTCCAATAACAACTAATAGTATTTTAATTTAAATTATTATTTTTGTGTAAAACAAAGTCAATTACTACTGAAATTACTACTAATCCCTAACATGACTCAAAAGATTATATTACAAATGCTTCTCAATTGGGCCTGCAACCAGAATTCCGGCCCCTCACCCACACAGAACCCAAAATCCTATCCGGGTTTAATCAGGCCTACCCAATCCAAACCCACCCCGCTACCGGCTACCCTGCCACTTATAAAATCAATTGAACCCCTCCAAACCCTAGGGGGTTTAGCGCCTCTCACTCTCACACACACACACACTCTGCGCTTCACTCTTCTCTGCTCTCCCCAAAAGGTACTATAGTTCTTCATCTTCAATCTTTGAATCAGATACGTTTCTTGTTATTGTTGTTGGTCTCTGGTTGGTTACCAAGAAAATATGGCGGTGAAGTTTTGAAGGAGGGAAAGGATGGGAATTTGCATTGCCTAATTGGATAAGTTAGGATTTGTTCCATTTCTTTGATAGTAACTATTTTTCAGAAGATAAAAAGTTTTTAATGGTTTTTTGTATGCTGGAGAAAATGTTGAAGTATGTTATAAATTAGTACAGAATTTTCTCTTCTAATCAGTTTGATTGTTTAAACATTTTGGGCGGTCAATGTGATTTTTTTTTGAGGCGTGAATGCTGTGATTAGGGTTTTTGGTATTAATTTGAAGTGAAGTGTTTGTTGGTTGTCAAAGCAAATGTAGGAGTTTGTGGAAACTGGCATTTGGTTACTTGGCTTGTATCTAGTGATTGGATTTTTGGATAATGGCTTCACAGTGCAACTCCTGACCATTTTCATGGTTCGTTAAATATGAATTTTAGTTTGTAATAAGCATTCGCCTGGAATTCTTTGATTTTTTTTCCTGGTTTAGCAACTCGGTGTTTATGCTGTTGATTCTTTTAACACAAATGGTGTTTAACAAATTTTTTATTGGTCATACTAGGCTGTTTCTGATTTTTTTGAGCTACTAGCCCCCTTAAAATATTTCCTCACATTTTAAGCTTATATAAATAATGACAAACCCGTTTCTGTTTAGAACTTGATGGGGATGCTTCACAAAAGCAGGTTCTTTTTGCCATATCTTTTAGGCCTAATCATGAGTATTTGGTTCGGATTACTTGTTACTTTTTGAAGTAGTGGTTTATACACTAGAGCCAAATGAAGACAAAAAATCTGCTTAATATTGTTCATGCTGCCATGAATGTTTCTGGTGGAACTAACTCAGTACTTTTGACCGGATTCAGCAAAATTTAAACAGCAAGTTTGCAGAGAATGCCTACTTATTCCACTTTAGGACTTGTTTTTAACATGACATCAATATTTTGAAACAGGCCTGCCAAGATGTATACATCAATGAAAAAAATTCACAAGGATAAGGATGTTGAACCTACAGAGTTTGAAGAGTCTGTGGCTCAGGTTACTTTATTGTTTGTCTTCACAAATTGTTGTTTGGCAGCTTTATTTTTAGTTGATTGACTAGGATGCTTGATTCCTACCTAGATTATATTCTATTTGATGTGCAGGCCTTATTTGATCTGGAAAATACTAACCAAGAGCTCAAAAGTGATTTGAAGGATCTGTACATCAATTCTGCTGTGTAAGAGTAACTTATAAAGTCACTCAATTGACCTTGTTTGGCCGTTTAACAAGTCTGATTGGATATTCTGGTGTCTTCTTTTCTGCAGTCAAATTGATGTCTCTGGAAACCGGAAGGCTGTTGTTATCCATGTGCCATACAGACTAAGAAAAGCTTTCCGCAAGATTCACGTCAGGCTTGTCAGGGAGTTGGAGAAGAAATTCAGTGGCAAGGTTCCTGTATTTCTTTTTTCTCCTGTTGAAGTGCTTTGCTTGTCTTCTTATTACAAAGATGGTGCTGGCTGTCTTGCCTGTGTCTTATCTATCAGTAGTTGGAGCATTTGGTTTTTGACTTTGCTTATTGCTCTTTTAAATTCTAAAAATATGCATATTGCTTAAAGAAGGTGTTCTGCATAACAATATAACCAGTGATATTGCATAGCCCTAAACCCCATAAGTTAAATTAGCCAGTGATATTGCATGTTGCTTAAAGGTGTTCTGCATAACAAATTAGCATTGTGCACACCCTGCATATGCATAGGGAATCCATTCAATGGAATGTGGCTATGATGATTAATGATAATCCCAGCTCTATGAGACCTCTCTTGGTCAGGGAATTGAACTGATTGAACATCATTCTGAGCTCTTATCTATCAGCAATTGGAGCATCTTGTTTTTGACTTTGTTTATTGGTATTTTAAATTTTAACAATACGGCTGCACAAGTCAAATTAGCTAGTGACATTGCATGTTGCTTAAAGAAGTTGTTCTGCATGACAAGTTAGCATTGTGCACACACTGCACATGTATGGGGAATCCATTCAATGGATTGTGGCAATGATGATTAAGAATAATCCCAGCTCTATGAGACCTCTCTTGGTCAGGGAATTGAACTGATTGAACATCATTCTGAGCTCTTGAACCAACTTCGCAGCTTGCACTTCATCTTTTTGCATACACTCCATTGAAATTTAGTTGATGGACTTGGCCTCCTGAATAATGTTCATGTCCTATTATACATTTATTTGGAGGTCATCAAAACTGCCTATGTTTGTCTTGAATTTTCTTTCTTGATTTATATGGTAACAAGATTTTGAGATTTTGTGCCATTGTCTACTGTTAATAGTTGTCTGAAAGCTGCTACTTTTTTTTTGTTCACTTTAGGAACTTAATAATGCTGTTCTTGTATCATCTATTACACTATTCTTGTGTTAGGTTTATCATCTTTGATAATTTTAGGTTGTTGTAGGATTTAGTTTTGATTGCAAACTATGACTTTTAGGATGTGATTCTGATTGCCACCCGAAGGATACTGAGGCCCCCAAAGAAAGGATCCGCTGTTCAACGACCCCGCAGCCGGACTTTAACTGCAGTACATGATGCCATGTTAGAGGATGTTGTTGTCCCTGCTGAGATTGTTGGGAAGCGCGTTAGATATCGCATTGATGGATCCAAGATAATGAAGGTGTGCTTTTAGTTATCATTGAGGTTGTCTTGTTTACTTGATAGTTCAGTGATCGCATTACTTGAGGAAGGTAGGCTGGGGTTCCAAATAGGTGCCAGCCAATAGAAGCCATTTTTGTATTACTATTATCTTTGGTTTAAGAATAGACGCATCATTTTTACTAGTTGGTTGCTCGAAATCTGACTTCAAATTATAATTTGAAGTCTTTGACCATTAATTTCAGGCCTGTTTATGCTTTGCTCTTTCCTACTTGTGGGGAGAAACATGAATGTTGTTTGTTGTCTTGATGCATGAGATGCTTATTTAACAGCTAAACTTTTGAGTCCATTATGATTTACTGTTTTGTGCACAGGTCTTCTTGGACCCCAAGGAAAGAAACAATACTGAATATAAGCTGGAGACTTTTGCTGCAGTTTACAGAAAGCTTTCAGGCAAAGATGTTGTGTTCGAGTACCCATTGACAGAGCCTTAAAAGTAGTGGCAGATGATTTGTTGTAGATCTTTGTGATCCACGAGGCCCAATTCGTTTTGATCAATCATTTGAAATTTTGACTCCATATTTTGTGGTTAAATAGGCAGCGAACTTTATGCTTGCTATCAAGTTTTTCTTTTTGATTATGTAGTTTCTACTGTGAGGATTTTGAATATTTAAAGAAGTTCGTTAACTTGCAATGGATTTCATCAGGCTTCTATGTGGTTTGCTGAATACAATGTGATAAAATTGTGTGGCGAGTCTGCATCTGCATGGTGAAGCTGAAATGTGCTAGTGTCCTCACATTGGCATTGAAGAGAGACGAAAAATCCACCTTGTATGAGAATAATTTAGCAGAAAACCGTGTCTCTGGCAAATATGTGGTCCGCAGATTAAAAGGAAACACAGAAACCTTTTCTCAACTTGGAAAAATATTGGAGGAACGGCTCGGTGCATTCGAGAGTTTTGCTGCCTCTGGATATAATTGTGCACCTTTTGATTTGACGGCAAACTACCATTTGGATTCCTTGTTTTTGCTTCTGTTTTTGAAAAACTGTTTTTTACATTTCAAATGCTACAGTAAATGTGTATTTCAAAAACACCCATATCCAAACATTATATCAAAAACAATTCCAAATATATATAATATGTATATTTCAATTTGTACATTTCAATTATGTATATTATATATATATTATTAATATAAATTGAAATATACAAATTGAAAATTATATATTATATAAATATTTATATACATTAATATTATACATAATATTGTATAATATACATAATATGTAATATTGTATACATAAATGTATAAATATTTATACATAATATATTATGTACAATATATTATAATATATACATTATTAATGTACTTTCATTATTATGTACATTATTGTGTATAATAATGTATAATAATGTTATGTATAATATATAATATACATAATATGTAATAAGGTATAAATGTATATTATGTATAATATATTATATTATGTATATTGTGTTATATATATACAATATTATGTATATTATACAAATTGAAAATTTTATATTTTATATTATATATTATATAAATATTTATATAATGAAATATACAATAAATATTACAAATTAAAATATTATATAAACACCATATTTATAATATTATAATATTTATAATTAATATTAATGTATGTTATATATATTAAATATTTATTTATTCAAATTACAAATATTTTATTTTATTTAAAATATACTTTTATATATTTAAAATATATTTATATAAATATTATATATTATATAAATTATATATAATATAATATATATTATATATTATATATATTATACATTTATATAAATGTACATTTATACATAATATATATATTTATGTATATTTATAATATACATTTATATTATGTATTATATATATAATATAATACATTTATACATTTATATTAATATACATAATATTAATTTTACATTTATACATAATATTAATACATTTATACATTTATATTAATTATATTAATACATTTATACATAATATTAATATATATTTATAATATATTCATTTATACTTTTATATAATATTCATTTATAATTTATACATTTATAATAATATACACTAATACATTTCTAAATATATTTATATTATGTATTATATATAATATAATTGATAAGTCATAATTTGTTGCTAAATTTATGATTATTCTTCCCTTGATTTTAGTCAAATATTGTTTTAATTGTCGGATTCTACTTATATTTGGTTAATGGTACCAATTATAGGAAAAGAAGCAAAAAGTGATTAAAAGTGGCAATTTTCCAATTTATTGGATAGTGGCACGTTTGGGGTTGGTTTCCAAGTCCGAGTCGAATTCAAGGCAATTTTTGAAGGAAGATTTTGAAGATTTTAATCTTCATTAGTAGTTTTAATATTGGATTAGGAAACTTGGAATATTTTCTTTTATAGTTTCTTTTTCTATTTAAGAGACTAGTTTTATTTGGTAGTAGACTTCAATTAGAAAATAAAAAAGAATAAGGGAAGCCAGATTCCCGTTTGATTAGGACTTCAGCCAAAAAAACAAGGAAAGAGTCGTGACTCTTTGGGGAAAAAGAGAAAGCCGGATGCACGTTTGATTAGGAGTTTGGCAAGCAACAAATTGGGAGGAAGAGCCGTCGTTGTTGACTTATCTTGGCTCTTGCTTTTACTTTTGTTGGACAAAATTGAAGTGAACAATTTGACTCTGGTACGTTTGGGCTTTTGGAGACAATTGAGAGAAATCAAAATTCCTTGTTCTTGTCTTCTGTTCTTGACCGAAAGTGGAAGGTCCGATTCAGCGACTTTTCCCAATTCTCCACGCGCGGTTGGTCCTCCATTAATAGAGGGCTAATCCTCTAATTTTAGTTGATAGGGCAATTGACGAATTGGTTCAGCGATTACTGTAAGATCTAAATCGTTTTTAATTATTTTCTTCATTCATTGGTATTTATATGTTTCCTGCTTCTAATTGTTATAGCCCTTGTGTATGATTGATTAGTGTGCAATAATTACTTGTTCATATAGGCTATTTTGCTAAATAGGGGTAAATGAATCCGTAATTGTTCGTTATCTCTATCTCAGTAGCAACTGGCGTAATTGGATTTATGTCAAGGGAACATAGGATCTAATTTAAACAAACCCTCGTAGCGTATTTGTTAGTTAAGATTGGGCCTTTCTAAAGCTTAATGCAAACCAGAAATTAATGTCTACGGTCGTACCTAGAATTGTTTTTGGGTTAGAGAAATAGTCAACGGTCGTACCTTGACTATCGAGAAATTAAGGAACGGCTGGTTGTTTATCGCGTGTATGACAATTATAACCAATCTATTAATAAATGTTGGAATTATTTTTGCATCAACGATCAGTGCATGAACCATTTCTGAAGTGTACCCTTGGCTAGAGCTCTCCTAATTATTTCTTTTAATTAATTATTTTCTGCATTTAATTTATTTAGTTAGCATTTAATCCTTAAACCCCCCATTGTTCTTGATTCAAAAGGAAACAAATTTCTCTCCAGTCCCTGAGGAGACGACCCTACTTGCCACTGTCTACTAGTTAGTGAATTTAGTCAGATAATTAATTTTGGTATATCGGATTAAGCAAACTCTTCGGGAACAGGGTGAATCAAGTAACCCATTGCACACCTAGAGTCCCTGCTCCAGTACTTAGAATTGATTATTGACTGCTTTTGGTGGTAGTTAGGTTTTATTTATTATTATTGCACAGGTTCGGCACCTGTCAATAATACATTTATTATTTTTATATAAATATATAAATATATTTATTTATAAATGTATTATAAATGCATAAATATATATTTATATAAAAATATAAAAATTATTTATTATAATTTATAATTTATACATTTATATAATATTCATTTATAATTTATACATTTATAAATATATTTATATTATGTATAATATAATACATTTATAATATATTTTATATAAATATATAAATATATTTATTTATAAATATTTATAAATGTATTATAAATGCATAAATGTATATAAATATAAAATTATAAAAATACTCAAAAATATGTTTTAAAAATACCTCTAAAAATAATCCAAAAAACATCTACAGTAAAAGTTTTTCATATAGTTTTTGAAAAACAACCCAAAAAATAACTAATCCAAACGGACTTATATTTCAAAAACGAAATGCTACAGTGTTATTTTTTAAAAACAACCCCAAAAACAGCTAATCCAAATGTTTTTTATACCTTTTGATTTGGATGTTTTGGCAAGATATCTATATAATTATATTTATTTGTTCTATTTAATTGTATTGTATTGGTTTCGATGAATCTAAAATAATTGTTTTGCTCTTGTATCTTATTGTTCTAATTACTAGACTTTTTTTTTTTATATATAAATTTCAATCTAAACTCAGCATTTATTAGAAGAAAAGAATAAAATCAATGAGGGAAAATGATATAGGCTATATTTTAATAAAATTCGAAGAAGTAATTGATTGAATCATCAATAGTGGTTTCACAAGCAATTCCTTCTAGGATTTGACCATATAAACCCATGCACTTTGGAGTTCTGAAGAACAAGATCCAAGTAGTCATTCCACCCACATTGCAAAAATATTTTGATTCAAATGTTATTGAAAATGAAGGCGATTTGTTGTTCAAATAAAATATTATAGTAATACATGTTTAAAACAATCCAAATGCATTGATATCAAAAATATCAAAAAAAATTTTAAAAAGTTAAAAAATTTTTATCATCTCTTTCTTTCGCCTTTAACCACACAAACCAATGTTGCTTGTTGCAAACAACATCTCACCCTTTTTCTCTTTCTCCCCTCCATCCTCTCTCTCCCTCAGCCTCATCCTCATTTTTCCTCCTTTTTCCTCCTCTTCCTTTCTTTTCTCTCTCTTCCCCTCCTTCTCTTTGCATTCATCCTCTCCTTTTCTCCAGAAGGAGAGAGGCGGGGAGAGAAAGTAAGAGGGAGACAAAAAATACCAAAAAAGTTTTTGAAAAAATGAGGAAAAGCAAGAGGGAGGAGACCAAAAAAAAAAAAAAAACTCTACCACTTCTTTCTTCCTTCACCCACCACACACGGTTGTCGCCACCTCCTATTCCTAGCAACCTCATCTCCCTTCCTCTTTTCCCCTCTCTCCTCCTCCTCTTCCTCAACCTCCCCTCTTTCCTCATGCACTTGTCCTATCCTCCCAGTGAGAGGAAAGAAAGAGGAAGGATAATAGAGAAGACCAGAGAAGGAGTAGAGAAAGAATGGATGAGAGGTGCGGTGACCAATATAGCTGGTAAATGGGTGGAAGTTGGTTGTGATAGAGAAGTTTTAAAAATTTTTAAA
The DNA here is from genome assembly GCF_003713205.1 of Coffea eugenioides. NCBI lineage: Eukaryota > Viridiplantae > Streptophyta > Magnoliopsida > Gentianales > Rubiaceae > Coffea > Coffea eugenioides. Next base: position 27,094,942 of record NC_040036.1, on the reverse strand, counting down.
AATATCTCAACAAAATTTTAAATTTATGAATACACTCAAAATACATCATATACTATAAAGTTTTAAATAAACAAAGTTATAGTAAAGTTTTTGAAAAATGCCTAATTTTTATGGAAACTGAGTTATTTCCAAATTAGTTGATTTTCCAACCAATCAAAATTAAATTCAAACACAATATTGCATTTGTTTACTCTTTTAAGTACAAAACCAGAAATTTTAAGTAATTTGTCTATTCTTAATGTCATTTATAGTGCTGCTTAAGGTTTTTCTTTTTCGATTGAGGCTCTAAATTGTAAAATACTATACTTCATATCTTTAAATAGAAGAAAATCAATACGAAAAGAAAAAACATTCTCAAGGTCTATCTCTACATTGATTACCAGAGTATTTCTCATTCTGGTGACCTTGAAATATGATAATAAAGGCCTATTTGATCCTAGTCCTTGTCATCCTTTTGAGTATTTGAAATTTGAAATAAATAAATTGTTTCCTTTTCATTGATAGATTGTACTGGGTTTATCTGTTCAAAACCTTGAAATCATCACGAATTAAGTTCTGCAATTGTTTCTCACGTAGTATTTGACCATGATTGTTGTCTTTTTTTCCCCTTTTACGGATAGAAGATAAGAAAGGCATCTAGTGGATCCTTTCTAAAATGAGCTCATAATGAAGGCTTTTGTTTGGTGACAGGTGCCGAACCTGTGCAATAATAAGTACCTACTCGAGAAAAATACAGATTTTGTATATAGCGGTGAGTAGGGTCGAATCCACAGGGACTGGGGATAATTCGTTTCTTCTAGAGTCCAAGGTATGGGGGGTTTTGGATTAAATGCTAACTAAATAAATTAAATGCAGAAAATAAATAAAAGGAATAATTATTGGAGAAACTCTAGCCAAGGGTACACTTCAGAAATGGTTCAAGCACTGATCATTGATTCACAGATAATTCCACATTTATTAATAGATTAGTTATAGTTGTCATGCACGCAATAAACAACCAACCCTTCCTTAATTTGTCGATAGCCAAGGTACGACCGTTGACTATTTCTCTAATCAGGAAACAACCCTAGGTACGACCGTAGGATTTAATTTCTAGATTTGCATTAATAATTAGAAAGGCCCAATCCTAACTAACAAACACGCTACGAGGGTTCGTTTAAGTTAGATCGTATGTTCCCCTGTCATAAACCCAATTACGCCAGTTGCTACCGAGATAGGGATAACGAACAATTACGGATTCAATTACCCCTATTTAGCAAAATAGCCTATATGAATAATTAAATATTGCGCATCTATTCAATCACTCACACGAGCTATAGCAATTAAAAGCAGGAAACATATAAATACCAATAAATTAAGGAAGCAATTAAAATAAATTAGATCTCACAGTAATTGTTGAACCAAATCTTTAGTTGTCCCCTTGACTAGAAAAGCTTAACCACGCCTCATGAGAAAATCTCCCCGTTGGGGAATATTGTCGAACACCTGACGTGTGTCAGAGGCCAGTCTAAGGAAAGAAAGAAAAGAAACTAAAACTAAAGCTCTAGATATCTCTTGCTTCTCTACGTTGTCCCCTTTTAAAGCAACAAAAGAAAGATGACTAAAAGCTATCTAGGTGGTCCCCACACATGTGGACAAAGCCTCCCAAGTACTTCTTGTTCCAAGTCTCTCTACGTTGCTTTCTTTGAAGCCCAAATGACCAAATGCCTTTCACTAGCTTGTGGTCCCCCACTAATTCAAGGGCCCAAGGATTGAAACCCTTAGAAGTCTCCATATTTTTCACAAAGTCCTTCCTTTTTGGTAGTTTTCTGCTTCATTCCTGAAATTGATTCCAAATACCAAATATGAGTAAATATCAGCAATTAACACAATATTTATCAGGGATAAAAGGAAAAATTAATAATAAAAATACCATCAATTAACACCCTATCAATTCCCCCCACACCTAAATCATGCTTGTCCTCAAGCATGAGAACAAGAAACAAACACTAATATTTGATAGTGGCTATTGCTCTATCCAACAAATTGCCAAGATACCAAGAAAAATAATATTCAAGCATCAATGGTCAAGTCCAAGAAACATCACTCCGGTTAGCTTCTAAACCACAAACTCCTCTAATTCCAGGTTAACTAATCTAAGAAAAAGGAATGACACACAACATTTATCAGCAAATGGTCCAACTATTAACCAAAATCTCAACATTAAATCCATAATTCGGCAAGCTGACTTTTATTACACACTAACACAACCTTCACTTTTTTTTCACATTTTTTCTACTTTTCTCTCTTTTTTTTTTGATTCTTTTTTTTTCTTTCAATAGTAACAAAAGACTTAGTCGCTAGCCATTTGAGCCTTTTGACGCGAACTCCAACATTGGCCAGATGAAGGAGCCCGGTTACTCAGCTTCTATCGCCACGTGATCACGTACTCATAGCAATTACTACTTTTTGACGCGAGAATCGACACTTTTAGGTGCAGATCCCCGGTTACTCAGTAGTAACTAATAGCGGAGTACAGTCAAGTTTATTCATAGCTAAAAATCACAAAAACTCAATATAACACAAGAACCAAAAGAAAACTTGCATCAGCTAACCTCATTTTCAAACATGGAGAACTAAAGTTAATAACCGGACCAATTCACACGAAAATGCCAATAATCATTCCCTATGCCTAGGAAAGTTAACCAAAAATTATAAGAGTAAAACAATCATTGATATTCACCAAAGAGATGTTTTTGGATTCAACCACATTAACTTGGTACCCTTTTATTATTAAAACTTGGCAATAGCAGAAATAGAGGCAACAATCCAACATCAAACTTGGCATCACATACGAGCTAATCACTAAAAAGAAGAAAAAGAAAATGAATGAAAGACACTAGCACCATAACTGCTCCCCCCACACCTAAATCCTACATTGTCCTCAATGTGACAAATAAAAAGCAAAAGTGAAGCAAAAGTGAGAGGGAAAGCAACCACACTTCCCTGAAATCGGGGCATAGTGAAGGGCGAGGTGGAAACGGAGGTGCAAAGCCTGTAAGAAACAGAAACTGCGCCAAATCCTGTGCCATGCCGGCGACATTGGCATCGACGTTGACCATGCGAGCCTCCAAAGTCTGAACCTGGAAAACTAAGAAGAGAGGAAGAAATGAGCTGAAATCGCGTTTCTGAAGCCTTTGTTGGGACACATAAAACGCGATTGAAAACGCGCCTTCAACTCGCGTTTTATAAGTCGCGTTTCCTTCACAAATCTTGCAGGAATGAAAACGCGATTGAAAACGCGCCTTCAACTCGCGTTTTCGTAAGTCGCGTTTTCTGCACGAATCTTGCAGGAATGAAAACGCGACTGAAAACGCGCCTGCAACTCGCGTTTTCTAAGTCGCGTTTACGATGTCTCTTTTTTTTTTTTTTTTTTTTTGGAATTTATGTTTTGGATCGTCAAACGCCTCGTGGGCACGCCAAGATCGCACTTCCTGCCACAGTGGAGAAAAATGTGAAAACCGATTACTACTCAACTGAGAAACAAAAAATGAAAGAAATGAACAACGAAAAATAATAAAATCTATATTTGGGTTGCCTCCCAAAAAGCGCTTTTCTTTAATGTCTTTGGCTAGACATACTATGCTTGTTCACGGGGGATAAAATCTTGTGGCTCGCTTCAATGCTTCATCTTCAATATGATCCTGGTAACCCTCATAGATGGAGTAATCTTTGAGCATACGATCTACGGGCTTCCATGGACTAGTGAATGGCGCCAAACGAGTCGATGATAATTTGCATTCTCCATTCACTCCTCCCCCACTTGCATTTATTGGTTCAAGATATCTCGCCATCGCCACCCTTAATTTATTCCTGTCATGAAATTCAAAATTGTCTGGTATAATAAAGTCAATTTCGTTAACAGGAATTGAAGAGTAAGAGTCAGGAGAATATTGATGAAGGAGTGGAGGAGATGTCACCGCATTTGGAGATTGTTCACTGGATTCTTTCACGTGAATGGGTTGCGGTTGGGGTTCCATTTCTTCCCTTTTGGCTTCTTTTTCAACTGCATCTGTAGATTCCTCATTTTGACACTCTTGCATCTCCTCACCACTAGTCAAGCAAATTGCACTCTCATTTTCTTCTAGATCAACAACGGTTTTCGAGGGCAATTCTTCCATTTGAGAAGCCACTCGATTTATTCTGAATGTCAATTGACGCATTTGATCCGCCAGGTCGCGAAGGCTCGCTTGTGTTTTCTGATGAAATCGATTTAGGCTCGCTTGTGTCTCCTGATGACATCGATTTGTATTAGCAATTAGTAATTCCATCATTTCTTCAAGAGACATACCTGACACGGAGGATGATTGCTGAGACTCTTGCTGTTGAAAATCCATTGGCCCGGTTGCATAATCAAAATTGGAATTATCCCACCATTCTTGATCATACCCGTTTGAATAAGGGTCATACTGCGTTTGATATTGGGGTGGAAAATCTCCAAAAGTATCAAGTGGAGAACTTAGATTATCTTGAAATACGGGGCATGTGTCAGTTGAATAACCTGAGTCAAAATAAGTCCCACAATTTGCAACAGCCCATTGATCATTAGGAAAAACATGAGTCTCATAACCCCATTCTGGAACAAAGTCCAGTCTATCATCAAAATATGGAATGTTAGTAGCCATAAAAAAAAATGAAAACAAAATAAACTCAAAAAGAAACAAATTAATCTGGCACCAGTCCCCGGCAACGGCGCCAAAAATTGACAGGTGCCGAACCTGTGCAATAATAAGTACCTACTCGAGAAAAATACTGATTTTGTATATAGCGGTGAGTAGGGTCGAATCCACAGGGATTGGGGATAATTCGTTTCTTCTAGAGTCCAAGGTATGGGGGGTTTTGGATTAAATGCTAACTAAATAAATTAAATGCAGAAAATAAATAAAAGGAATAATTATTGGAGAAACTCTAGCCAAGGGTACACTTCAGAAATGGTTCAAGCACTGATCATTGATTCACAGATAATTCCACATTTATTAATAGATTAGTTATAGTTGTCATGCACGCGATAAACAACCAACCCTTCCTTAATTTGTCGATAGCCAAGGTACGACCGTTGACTATTTCTCTAATCAGGAAACAACCCTAGGTACGACCGTAGGATTTAATTTCTAGATTTGCATTAATAATTAGAAAGGCCCAATCCTAACTAACAAACACGCTACGAGGGTTCGTTTAAGTTAGATCGTATGTTCCCCTGTCAAAAACCCAATTACGCCAGTTGCTACCGAGATAGGGATAACGAACAATTACGGATTCAATTACCCCTATTTAGCAAAATAGCCTATATGAATAATTAAATATTGCGCATCTATTCAATCACTCACACGAGCTATAGCAATTAAAAGCAGGAAACATATAAATACCAATAAATTAAGGAAGCAATTAAAATAAATTAGATCTCACAGTAATTGTTGAACCAAATCTTTAGTTGTCCCCTTGACTAGAAAAGCTTAACCACGCCTCATGAGAAAATCTCCCCGTTGGGGAATATTGTCGAACACCTGACGTGTGTCAGAGGCCAGTCTAAGGAAAGAAAGAAAAGAAACTAAAACTAAAGCTCTAGATATCTCTTGCTTCTCTACGTTGTCCCCTTTTAAAGCAACAAAAGAAAGATGACTAAAAGCTATCTAGGTGGTCCCCACACATGTGGACAAAGCCTCCCAAGTACTTCTTGTTCCAAGTCTCTCTACGTTGCTTTCTTTGAAGCCCAAATGACCAAATGCCTTTCACTAGCTTGTGGTCCCCCACTAATTCAAGGGCCCAAGGATTGAAACCCTTAGAAGTCTCCATATTTTTCACAAAGTCCTTCCTTTTTGGTAGTTTTCTGCTTCATTCCTGAAATTGATTCCAAATACCAAATATGAGTAAATATCAGCAATTAACACAATATTTATCAGGGATAAAAGGGAAAATTAATAATAAAATACCATCAATTAACACCCTATCATTTGGGGACAAAAATATGTTCAAATATATTCTTATCCATTTTGCACAAAAAATGTCTTGTTTCATTTTGTATCATCAAAAATGTTTTCATCCATTTTGCACCGTTAAAAATGTTTTGTACAAATTGAATGACGAAATATTCATAACTAAGTGGCGATGATGAAAGAAGAGGAGGAGGAGAGAGGGCAGATGAGAGGGAGGGGGAGAAAGGGAAAAAAAAAGAGGGGAGGATGAGGGGGTGGCAGCGGCGGCGATGATGGTGGGTTGAGATGGTGGTGGTAAAAGAGGAAAAATAAGTGTATATTTTTTGGGTGTTTTGGAGTGTGTATTTTGAAAACTTTCATGGTATATAAGTTGTTGAAAAACTTGTATAATAGAAAAAGTTCAAAAAACTAGGATGTCCAACTCCATTATAATTTTCAAAAGTTTTTTATCTCACATAAATCGAATCATAAAAAGTGTCGCAATAATTATTTCAAATAATATTTCATATAATTTTCTATCCAAATGGTTTTTACAATATGTTGATTTGGATACAATTTGATTGCATGGTCCGTGAGAAAAAGGAAAGACAAGAGGGTTCGAATAGTTTTAGAGTTGGTTAATTACATTTACCTCCCTTAAGGTTTAGCCATATTACGAATTAGACCTTGACATTTGGCCAAATAACGGGACAACCCTTGAAACTCGAAATATCATAACAAAAGATCCCATTCCCTGAGTCAAGATACGTTGACTGCTTGTTTCCTTGACCATGTCAACGAAAATAAGCATTTAAATTCCCAAAATATTCATCAACTCCAACCTTGGAACCTTCTTCAAAACGACCCACGGTTATGCAGCAGCGCCAGCAGCTTTATTGCGGGTGACATGCACAACCCAATCCATATTCTGGGATGGCAAGGCGGGGTTGGAGCAGGGGAGAACCTTGTAGCAGCGCCAGCAGCTTTATTGTGGCTGCCATGCACAACCCAATCCAAATTTGGGGATGGCAATGGGGCGGGGTTGGGATGGGACCGCCCCCGCCTGCTGTCCACTACTTCCCCCATCCCCGCCCCGCCTCTCGCCTCCCGCTCCTCTATCCCACTCTACTTTTCGTACGGGATTAATAAAAGTTTGTTATATAATTTCATTATAGTTAAATTTTAGCAAATAATTAAGTACTAATATATTAACACATTATCAAGTTATTATTCATTGTAATTTCATAATTAAAACTCATAAAAATAATTAAACAAAAATTATTTGAATTCAATCCAATATGATGAAACAAATACAACTAAAGTAGTTAAATTTTGACTTTTGACACAAATACAATCATTAAGTCATTATTGTGATTTTGTTGAGAAAAAAGTGTTATTGTGTTAAGTATAATTAGGAATTTAGTATAAATGTATTAGTAAATTTAGTATAACTAATTAATAATTTCTATTAGTAGATATGTATAATTATTAGTATAATTGATAATATCAATTATATTACATATACTAATATACATTATATAATACATATAACTAATAATATCATTATCACAAGTTTGTAACTAATTAAATTAAATATTATATATATTTATTAATTTTTCTTAACTGGTGGCGGGGCGGGTAAAGATGGCAGCGGGGCGGGGGGCCCCCGCCCCGTTCCTCATCCCCCGCTCCCCACGGCCCCTGCCCCGTCCCGCCCCGCCCACTTCCCTCGCGGGTGCCCCCGCGGGGCTAATAAAAAATTGTTATATAATTTTATTATAGTTAAATTTTAACAAATAATCAAGTACTAAAATATCAACACATCACCAAATTATTATTCATTACAATTTTACAATTGAAACTTATAAAAACAATCAAACAAAAGTTATTTGAATACAATCCAACATGACGAAATAAATACAACTAAAGTAGTTAAGTTTTCACTTTTGACACAACTACAATCATTAATTCATTATTGTACTTGTGCTATTTTTTTGAGAAAAAAATGTTATTATATTAAGTATAATTAGGGATTTAGTATAAATATATTAGTAAATTTAGTATAACTAATTAATAATTTGTATTAGTATACATATATAATTATTAGTATAATTGATAATATCAATTACATTACATATATTAATATACATTATATAATACATATAACTAATAATATCATTATTATAAGTTTGTAACTAATTTAATTATATATTATATATATAAATATATATTTTATATATTTATTTTTTTAAAGCGGGTGGCGGGAGGAAAAAAATCCCCCCCGCCTCCACCCCACCCCCACCCCATTAGTTCCCCACGGGGCGGGTGGCCGCGTTGCCATCCTTAGGGGCGGGGGTATACTCTCTTGCCCCCTACCCCATTTTTAAATGGGGGGAAAAAATTCTCTTCCGTTTCGCCCCATTAGCCCACGTGGGCATTAATTCGTCCCCAATTGCCATTCCTATCCATATTCTTCCTTTTCATATTCAACCCTAATTAAAATTCTGAACTATTTGTTAGGTAGACAAAGTTTTATGGTGTGTTTGAAAAATTGTTATATTTTCTATGGACACAATTTTCAATCCCCTTTTTACCATATATCAAATCGCTATAATAATTTTTCTATAAAAAATTCAGAAAAATGCAATCCAAACAAAGCCTTAGAAACACAATCACAGGGATTCTCAAAATATTGCTTTACAACTATCAGCAAATTCCCAATCAAATACTTTCAACACTAAAATCCAACCAAAATCCCCAAACAGAAAATAAATAACAACAATAAATTTATTAACCCATACAACAGACTAGATCTTGATATTTGCATTGCTAAAACCAAATTGTGAGGATCGAAGTGATTAACCAATTCATGGGATGTCAAAACCTTGGATCTCAAACCAAAGTGCCAATACATGCCCATCTGTCCATGGATTTGGAAATTAGGTATGGATATGTTTTCTTCTTGTCTCATCAGATAGTGTGACTCGTGGAGAAGAGAAGGCAGCGATGGAGGGTGGAGAAAAGAGGAAAAAAGTCACAGTGCATCCACTGCAGAAGTTAGCCAAATGGGTTATAGGAAGATGAAACTGTACGAGGGATAAGAAGAGACATGAAAAAGAATGAAAGGAGAGGGCATACGATGGTGACTGTGAAGTATGAATTTGGATGGATTGGGTTTAACATTTTCTAAGGGATGTCAGTTTTGACATTTCGTTCTTTCCGTCTATAGAGTTTGGAAGGTGTCACTGATAGGGGGGGTTAGAGTTATTTGGCCAAATCTCAAGGTTTGATTTGTAGTTTGGCTAAACTACAAGGAAGATAAATGTAATTAACCCTTTAGAGTATATAAAAGAAGAAAAAAAAAAATTTTAAAAAAGGATTTGAAGCCTTTTAAACCAAAAACTTCAAAGTTTTAAATGAGCCGACTCAGCATGAGCTTTGCCAACAAAAAAAAAAATAGAGTTTATGCTTCGTTTCAATTAGGTAAATTGGCCCGTACCTGATTGAAGCAAAGCTTAAACTCCACAAATAGAGCTGTATATGTAAAATATAAAAGGCTTCAAGGTCAATTTTTAACTTCAGCCCACTAAATACAAGTTGCCGGTCAATGTCTTCTCTACAAATCATCCTGTTGCAGTTCCCCCACAGGAATTTTGGCACCAAATTCAAGAACAGACATCGTCACATCATCCTGCATCACTAACATCCCACAGAAGGTAGACATTTTGTCCCCAAAAAGGAAAAAAAAAAAAACAGGTTATGTTAATGAGTTCAAACACCATCATCCCTGCTACTGCCTCCATCAGTGCCACCGCCATCCCTGAGGTAGGAAAAAACAGATTTGATTTCAACAACATATGTGCTTAGCAAGCATCTAGGTATTAAACTACAACAGCAGACTGCAGAAGCACAAGTATGGAAGAAGATGATCATTTTACCACCCAAATACAGCAAACTAAACTTAGATTTCACAGGCAGTGCAGATGTAACTTGGAACAGAAAAAGAGTTAAATAGTCTTGGATCTAAGTAGCACTATTACCAGTCAAATGCCGTCAGACCAATTTACCTCGCACAAACTATAAGAAGCTTCAATATGTAACCACACAAATGAACAGAACAAACCTCTTGCTGCTGAACTTCAAGTTTGCAATGCCAGTCCTGTCAAGTCAAGAAAAGCACACGAAGATTGAACAAACGTTGGGCAGTTTTTTAAGTTAAAAGATCTTAGCAAGAGTTGAAGGTAATTAACGAGTTACATAAGAGCAATAAGAAAATTCCAAAATCTAAATGAAAAGTTTGGCACAAGACAAGTATCTATTGCCCTTCATATGGCTGTTCTGAATATGCTTAAATTCAAATCAATCCAAACCCATTCGATATGATTTGACATCCACACAGAAACGATGCAACATAAGATTGGGAACTATATCAGCAAATTTTCACCACCTTATCGAATTCGTTTAGTTCGGTTCCTTTGCCAGAAACAATACACCATTCGTGGAGGGTTTTTTTTTCCTCAAATTATTCTCTATTCCAATCACTTCTCATTTTTGGAGTATCGGGACTATAAGGCTTCTCCCAGTGGAAAAAGTAGACAACTAAGAATTTGACAGCTAAGAGCTTATAATAACATCAGACTACTTGGACAATTCCAGATTATATCACTCCATGCCAAAACATGAAACAAAGAAAGCAAATAATTTAATACTAACCTAACTCAAAGGGAATTTGCTTCAACATGTAAGCGAATTAAGTGTGATTAACGGACAAAATCAACAAAACCCATTTACAGTGATTACTAGAAATAAGTAGGGTGAAGGACCATATGTGATATATCTTCTCCATCCAAAGGCATGTTCAATGTGAATACGGAGACTAGGAAGAAATTTTCCAAATAACATTATTATTCTCAAACAAAGAAGGAGAAAGAGAGAACCTCGACCAAACTGATTTCGTAAGCTTCGCGATATCACGCACAGTACTGCAATTAGGAAAGAAAGTTAAACAAGAATAATGAAATCAGGATTCAATAAAATGACCAACAATGTATGGACGAGATGAGCTCTTGATTGCACCGCTGAAGCAGATAAGCAGTAACACTTGACGCTATAGTCAGATGTAAACACTCGCCTGGCAGGAAAAAAGAAAATGGAATTTTTTTAAAAGACAAAACAAAATCACATTTGAAAACCCAAAAAAAAATCGTTTTTGCAGAAAAAATTCACATTTGAAAAAAAAGAAGAGAATTTGACAAAAAGAGCTTACTGAATGATAATTCCTTGAATTCAGCCATAAGCTCGCGAAGTTCTCTTTTAAGATTTCTAGTAGACCTGCATAAGAACATAAATCCTCAGGAATTAGTAGAAGAAATCGCGAGAAATCATGTATTTCGGTTCTCTTGGTCTCAAATCAGTTCTCAAACTTTTACAATCCGTTCAACTAAACTAAAAGGTTTCACTTTGGAAAAGTAAGCTTTGCCCTTGAATGCCCAAACAAACTCTTTGCGGACCAAGCTACTACTGTATGGCCTGATACTAGAACGAAAAGCCAATTGCAGGATGAAACGCACTACTGGATTTAGTCATCTTTTAACAGTTGATAGAAGAGAATAGAGATTCAATCTATCTTAAAACAGACACTTGTTCAGCAATCCAAGCTCTCCAAACACTAGCTATGTGTTGATACTTATGAACTCTGTCAAAAGTAAATTACCGGCCATAGAAGTATATACATGGAGCCACCGTATTTGATGATCACATAACTCTTTCAAATGACCAATAAAAATTTTCCAAATTAAGGAGAAGAAGACAAAGGATCTCATGTTCCAGAAAAGTTCTATACGTGTTTTTGCTCAGTAAGAGATTCCAAACACCAATAAAGCGGATAGTTAACCCTAAATTCCTTTTTTCTTTGGGTATAAGAGGGCCTCTAACACAACCATTATTTGCCAAAACTTCCAAAAGTAAATATAACATGCAGTACGGAGAGGAAGAAATAAAGTTATGGTATCTGAATCAATTTGGAAAAGAAATACCAGGATGAGAACTGGCGGCGGGCAGGCAGTAAAGCCATAGCTCCTGCACTTCCACCGCTCCTCGCGGTTGAAGACCCCCCAAAACCCGCTGAGAAAGGGCCAACGTTGGTAAAATATTTACCTAAATTCCGCCTGAAACAAAAAAATTTTAGGCTAAAAGATATATATATATATATACATATGTGATTGTTGCATTAGAAATAAATTAAATTATAAACAAAATCGGAATATAAACGAACAAAATGACATTCGATCTAACCCAAGATTCATCGCCATCGCTCTTATTCAGTCGCTGCAAAGTCCAGAAAAATCCGCAAAAAAAAAAAAATCGAAGACCAGATACGAAAGTTGCAGAGAGAGACAGGCGGCTGTGACTATAATTTTTGGCTAAATTACGGAAAGATCCCCCAAAACTCAAAACTTCAAACAGATAGCCTCTTTCCGTTAATCAGCATAAATTTGTAAACCAACCGAAGTCCTAAAAAATTGCCCAACAATATCTTATCCCGACCTTAATTTCCGGCAGCATGACTCCTGCAGATAACAAAACAAAACGTATTGCTCCTTAACAAAACAAAAAATTAAACTAAAAAAAGGCCAGATAAAACCGTATCTATATTTGAATTTAAGCCCAGATTTGTGGTTCCAGTTTCAACTCCAGCGGACAACTGTGACCTGGTTGAAAAAACACTCAAATACTTTTCATCGGTTTTGAGCGTTCTCCTATACAGTCGATTAAATTCTTTTCCCAAGCACCAAAAGATTTTCACCGAATATTGCCTTTACTGTGTATGCCAATAATGGCTCTGTTATTTCTTCGTACCAACACTTTGTTTTTTGGCTTTTTAAAAAAAAAAAAAAAAAAACCTTTCTCTTTTACTGCTGGCTCAATAATAATAATGGCTTACTCATTTGTAAGCAATCTATGCAAAGAACTTAAGTTCTATTGGCTTTCCTCATAAACTGAAGTCCCTTTCTTCTATTTGAACTGTTTTAATTGAATGAAGAATTATTTATGGAACGAACCTTATTACAGAAACATTAACGATTCAGGGTAGATGTTAAAGTTTGACTCTTTTTTTTTTCTTTTGTTTTTTGGAAACTTTTATTTCTTTTTTTCAACAAAATTAAGGTATTGTTACTCAGCTCCCGACTTGAGTAGCTAGGATTTCTGATTGCTTATGTCACGACAATCAAACTCAAACACAGAAGACGCATCATCAAGCCTGCAGATGCTAGAATTGGAAAAAGTGGAGAGAGTTAGGATCAAGAAACCTCTTTCAAGAAATAGAAGAACCAAAAATGGTGTCATTAATTGACAAGGCTAAAAAGGCACCAATGCTTCATACAAGTGAACTATACATGTTAACCAACGTAGGTTGGTTTTCAGAAGATTAAATTTGTGCACCCAAAAGATTCAACACCTCTAACAATCGACATCTTGTACAAATGTCAATGGCATAAGTTATTAATTGGGAAAACCGTTTAAAACATTTCTCATATCTTGTCAATTAATTTTTTTTTCATTTTTTATTTTTAAAATGTTAATTTTACGTCCCTCATAAATTTAAATTAGTAAAATTTGATTCTAACTTAAGTTACCGACGACTTTATAGCTTGAAATTACCGTGCGACCCACATGCAATTATTTTTTATGTACAAATTTTACTCATTTAATGGCAAAAATAAATATAAATTAGATCAGATCACAACTTTTTAAAGAAAAGATAACATGATAGGGGTTATATCCTGCATTTTTAGTGGCAAAATGTATATAAATTGAGTCACTTTGTTAACTACAAAAGAATAAATTATGTAAAGGTTACATAATGGATTCATGGTACAAAGTGATTGAAAATTTAAGTTTGGATCAAATTTTATCAATTTGATTTTATATGGGACGTAAAATTATCATTTTGAAAATAAACATAAAAATTTTTAATAGACAAAATATTAGAGACATCTTAAACGAATTTTCCTTATTAATGTATCAAAATATATATTTCGCATGGAGGAGTACGAATCTAACCCCGTTTACAGCTTTTGAACACGGGAGTGCGCGTTTGTTAGGCATAAAGTGTAGCTTGTTGCTCATTGAAAGGGAATGGGCGCCTGAGGACCTCCAGAAATGAATGATGAGCGTTCAAGTGGGCGCATAAAATGTCATGCAGTTGCAAGTGGGCACATAAAGTCGAGATACACCCATCACTTACAGTAGTGCTTTGCATTAGCATTACTGATGATTCACCGATCCAAACTAGCTGCTTGCTTCTTTGAATTATTACACACTATTTATTTGGTTGTTCCGTTCAATGCTGGGTAGGGTTCATATTCTATCTGGGACAAAAGATGAAACGGGGCAAAAGAACCTTCTGCGAGATGAGAGCAATATTGGCTGCAGCTTTCGGTGGGTGAATATGCCAGTCTTTACAGGGAGCGTTGCCAGCCTTCCGGGCAAATCATTTCTCACAGAATCTCTTTCAAGGTGAGCAATTTTGTCATACCTTTTTAAGTTGTGCGTATTTCTGTGGAAAGCAGTAACCACCCCAAGAAACAACTATGTAAAATATTTATAACAGAAGGCCTCTTTCATC